>NC_084975.1:706935-716935 GCF_963691925.1 Scomber scombrus | reverse complement strand
GTGCTTTCATACAGTGCTGCTGAGTCTGGTTGGTGATGGTGTGACATTTAAATTTGCCATCATTAATAGCATCATCATCATCATCTTCATCATCATCATCATCATCATCATCATCATCATCATCATCATCTTGGTGGTAAAGGCTGTTTATCCTCCAGGAACCTGCTGGTCTGTGCTTCAGTTCAGTGTTTTCACTTTGATATTTCACCTGTTAAATTAAATAGTTCAATCAGGAGAAACCAGAGATGAAGTAACATAATGTTTATTATGCAGATGATATTAATGTTAAAGTCTTTGGCGCTTGGACTCTGCAGGGAGAACTTTTGAATGGAAGGACGTAAATCCTGATCATCAGCATGATAGATCCCCCCCCCCACACACACACACACACACACACACACAGTGCATCCATATAAATAACTGTATACGTATTAAAATATATTCAGGAAATATACACATGTGCACTCATACCTACCAGTTAGCAATAGTAGTATTAACAGAAATGAACAATATTTATCATTGTGCTAATAATGTAATAATTACCAATTCAAATAAAATAAATAAATTCATGTTTGATAAACACATTTGAAGGATAATTGCCAAAAATGTGTCTTTGTGTATCTACAGAATATATCAGCTGATATATCGATAGAAGACATTTATTCACTCTCTGATATCGGCATCCTGCATCAGTCAGACCTGCTGGACAATATGTTAATGAGCATTTGTGAAATCATCTCGTCAGCAAGGTAGAAAAAAACTCTTGTGGCCGGTTGAAGCCTGAGTTTAGACTCACAGGCAGCGTTTCTACGTCTTTATCGAGTCAGTTTTGACATTTTCTGTAATTTGCTGGTATAGAAATCCTCCCATTAGAGATAAGAATGCACTGTCAAAGATTGTGAAGGTGGCCGGCAGGATAGGGGGAGTGGAGTTTAGCAGCATTTTATAACAAGCAGGTGTTCAACAAAGCATTCAACATTTACCAAGACTAAAGTCTCCCTCTGCATGGAGAGTAGACGTTTTTACCATCTGGGAGGCGTTTCAGCACTCCCATAGCTTTTAAACAGCGGTACAAACATTCCTTTATCCCTCTTTACATCTAAGCACTGAACGCACTTTACAGAGGGAGATAGTCCATGTCCATCCTCGCCCCCCTCCGCCCCCCCGTCCCGGGCTTGGACATATTTATTTATTTATTCATATTTATGAGTCTTTCTTTAATAAATTCATGTTGTTAATTCCAATCAATTAGTTTTGTTGTTATATTTTAACCTGTTGTTTTTCTGTATACCTGCTGCCATCTAAGTGCCCTTTTGGGACAAAGAATAAATGAATCTTGAATCTTGAAATGAAGCGATAAGGCCGGTTGAAGCCCTGAGTTTAGACTCACAGGCAGCGTTTCTACACTTTGTAGCTCGGAGCACGTTTAATATCTGACATCACAACAGGATATAAAGGAGAGAAAACCACTAAAAGCATCGTGTGGCTCCTTTAAGTCTTCAGGTTTAGTGCCTGATGGTTTATTGAGACTCTTCCTGCGTCACATGGAGGATCATCCGGTCTTTGTTGGGACAGTGTTTGTTGAGATATGAATTAAAATAAAGAGCGAAAGCAGCTTCGGTCTCAGTCACGCTGCTCGCTGACGTTTCTCCTCCAGCTCAATTTATTCAAATCCAATTAAACCCTCTGCAGCTTTTTGCTTCGTTAATTTCTGTTTGTGTTTTCTCCCTCTCAACCGCTGATTCTCTCTTTCATTCATAATTCCCATGAATATATGCTTGACTTAATGGAGCATTGAGAATTAATCTGAAGCCTCCTCAGGTGAGCTTTCCACAGTGAGTCTGCTGTGTAGTCGGCTGGTTTCCAGGATCTAAATGAGAGAGAAACTCAGAGTTACACTTTGTGTTCATACTGAGATGATCAATGAAGAGACGACAGAATAAATCCACTCCAACACATTGTATGGCCTCGTTTGGTGAAGCAGCTTCTTTCCTCTGATCTGGTTCAGTATCTGACTTTGCTGGAGGTTCACTAGGTCTGGGTATCACCTAAAAACTTTGATACCAATACAAGTATCCTTAAAGTGATACTGATACCAACTGAGTCCTTCATTAGATTCCCATTAACACATTTAGGGCCTGATGTATTAAAAGGTTTGTGTGTGTAAAAACGTGCAAACTTGACATCACCCACTGATCTACTAACGCAGCGCACTGAGGTTTGTGTCTTTAAACTGTGCAAAAAGATAATACTCACTGTCCATTTAGTAGTTTACCGTAATGAATGTAATATTAGTAGTTTACCGTAATGAATGTAATATTAGTAGTTTACAGTAATGAATGTAATATTAGTAGTTTACAGTAATGAATGTAATATTAGTAGTTTACAGTAATGAATGTAATATTAGTAGTTTACAGTAATGAATGTAATATTAGTAGTTTACCGTAATGAATGTAATATTAGTAGTTTACAGTAATGAATGTAATATTAGTAGTTTACAGTAATGAATGTAATATCAGTAGTTTACCGTAATGAATGTAATATGAAGCGTTTTAACCCCAGTGTGCAAAATACAGGGAGGAAAAAATGTTAATATGTTATTTAGCACACGCATTGTGATTTACCAAACCTGAAGGTAATGTTGACGGTAACTGCGTCTATAAATAATACCTTTGAAGGACAGGTATTAACCAGCTGTTACTATGGAGACGAGGAGACGGAGGCACAATGACAGAAAACACACAGGACGGATTATTCTCCACCTGTGTTAATATTTTTAAAGTGGAATATTTGTGGTTTTACTAACATTGACTTTGTCACTAATACTCTCCCATATGTGGGTTTCTCTGGTAATATTAGTTTTTGTTATAACTCAATATATTAGTTAACCTCTTCCACTAGAACCTGATCACATTTCATTTTGTGCTTGCAGCTTTCTGCTCGTCCAAACTCTCCATTCAGACACAAAACCCTCATTTAAATACTGCTGTCTGCACCTGTTGCACCTGTTTTCATTTACAGTTATTCTAGTAGATCACCTGCAAAACGCACGCAAACGAAAACACACAATCTGTTGCACTGTGCAATCAGGCAATCAGGCCCTTAGGTCTCTGTCTTGTATCTGGTGTAACAGGCGTGTAGTGTAGACTCACTTTACAGCGTTTAGGAGGCATCTTGGCTGCTGAACTGCTAAGCGCTCTAACTCAGATTCACCACGACTTCACCACCACAGACGGGTTGTAGCTGCTGTGGCAGTGGACCAATCACATGACTAGAAAGGCCCTATATAAGTACAGTCCAATCACATGCTGCATTAAATCAAAGAGCGCTTGTTTTGATTGGCTGTGAGCAAGTCCATACAAATATTCATATTTTCAGTTCTGGGTGCAAAAAGGATCGATTGCAGGTATCGTTTGATGAGACGTTTCCATACTAGTTGGTATCAATTTATTTAAGTCAATACCTCAGAAGGTATTGAGTACTGATAACCAGGCCTAGTCTTTACTCTCACTTGCAGTGGTTGTTTGGATCCCCAAAAGGGGGGTTATGTGGTATTGTAAAGTTATTTTGGGTAAAGTGTTAAAAACAAGATGGTTATTTTGGGTGAGGTGCTAGGGAAACATGAGGCAGCCTGATTCTGGCAGTCTGGAGATCAGCGGGTGGAGGTAGGGCTCTACTGTAGTTCACCAGTAATGAGCTTTAACGGGAGAAATGCAGCAAAGTTCAGTTCATCAGGTAGAAGATCAGAACCAGATGCAACAGAGGTGACGACACAGCAGCAGTCTCTGATGCTGAGAGCACCGACAGGAAAAATGGCCGGGAGACTCAAACTGTGTAGTAGATGCAGGACAGAGAGAGACCAGGGAGTACTGAGGCTCAACTCGTGGTCGGGGGCAGAAAGATGAGACCTTCACTGGGGCAGAGACGAGGCAGGAAGCCAAAGCAGTGGTGAGTGCTGGAGAGTCTTACATCAGGAGCATATAGAACAACCTGGCAGTGAGTGAGGCTTAAATAGTGTGTAGATTGCTGATGGGGAGCAGCTGAGGGCCCAGGTGAGCAGAGTAGACTGATGAAGTGGCTGACTGGCAGAGTGGAGCAGAGGGGGGGTGAATGGATGATTACCAGAACAGCAGGTTAGAAGGAGAGCAGACTGACAGAAAGATGGACCATTGGTGTTTGAAAGCCTTGATCTGATGACGTCTGATATCTGTGTTTAATGAGATGCAAACAGGATTACTTGGTTTTTTTTAAATGAACTGCTTCAACTCTGCAAGTTAAGCATTGTCACCAAGTGCTGCTCATGTGGGAATGTTGGGTCTCTTTAACCTTCCTGTTGTCCTCCCAGGTCAAATTGACCCTGTCTGTTTTGACTGTTCCTTCCTTCCTCCCTTCTTTCCTTTCCTTCCTTCCTCCCTCCCTCCTTTCCTTCCTTCTGTCTTTCCTCCCTTCCTTCTTTCTTCCTCCATCCCCCTTTCTTCCTCCCTTCTTTCCTTTCCTTCCTTCCTCCCTCCCTCCTTTCCTTCCGCCTTCCTCCCTTCCTCCTTTCCTTCATTCTTCCTCCCTTCCTCCTTTCCTTCCGTCTTACTTCCTTCCTGCCCTCCTTTCCTTCCTTGTTCCTTCCTCCCTCCTTTCCTTCCGTCTTCCTTCCTCCCTCCTTTCCTTCCGTCTTACTTCCTTCCTCCCTCCTTTCCTTCCTTGTTCCTTCCTCCCTCCCTCCTTTCCTCCTTTCCTTCCTTCTTTCCTTCCTCCATCCCCCTTTCTTCCTTCCTTCTTTCCTCCCTCTTTCTCTCTCTTTCCTCCCCACTACCCTTCCTTCCACCCTTCTTTCCTTTCCTTCCTTCCTCCCTCCCTCCTTTCCTTCCATGTTTTTCCTCCCTCCTTTCCTTCTTTCTTCCTTGCTTCCTTCCTTGACGCGAGGACAACAGGAGGGTTAAATTAAACCTGAAGAGTTCGGTTTAGACCTGCTCTATGTGTAAAATGCCTTGAGATGACTTTGTTGTGATTTGGCGCTTTATAAATAAAGATTGATTGATTGATTGATTGATTGATTGATTGATTGATTGATAATTCTCTGAGACACGACATGCTTCTTGCATCCCAGCAGGAGACGACTGTCCTTCTAACTAAATCAGCCATGTTTACATCCGCTGTGGGTTCGGGTTAGTCTCTGTGGTCTGACGGTCCGGGTTGTTGCACCGTGTTGGGTCGGTTGCTTTCAGCTGCAGGACGATGCTGAGAGGAAGTCTCCGAACCACTGCAGTGATTCAGTGTTAAGGTCTAGTTGAGTGATAAATAAACAGCTCTCAACTTAAAACTTGGGTTTACAAAACTTGGGTTGATGAAATTAACGTTAATGAAAAAGAAATAGAGATATTGTCTGGTTCATGTCCTGATTGTATAGCTCAACCCTCCTGTTGTCCTCGAGTCGAAGAAGGAAGGATGGAAGGGAGGAAGGAGGAAGGAAGGAAGGAAGGAAGGGAGGAAGAAGGAAGGAAAGGAGGAAGGAAGGAAAGGAGGAAGGAAGGGAAGAAGGAAGGAAGGAAGGAAGGGAGGAAGCAAGGAAGGCAGGGAGGAAGAAGGAAGGAAAGGAGGAAGGAAGGGAGGGAGGAAGGAAGAAGGAAGGAGGGAAGGGAGGAAGAAAAGGAAGAAGCAAGGACAGGAGAGGAAAGGAAAGTAAGGGGGATGGAGGAAGGAAAGAAGGAAGGAAGGGAGGAAAGAAGGAACAGTCAAAACAGACGGGACGGTGACCAGGGAGGACAACATGAAGGTTAATTAACATTAATTCAGACTGAAATCGGATCTAAACAGATGAGAAGTTAACTCAGGTTCATGACTTTATGTCTTTGTTCATATTTCTTTCAAAACGACGAGATCCTTCTCCCCAAAAACTCAAGATAATGAAATCAATATAAACCAAATATACATTTTGATCTTTAAGTTTATGTATATTCCAAATTCCATTCCTAAACCTTTCAGTGAATATTACAAGTCAACTCACAATTACATCAGTACAAGACTTCACCCTCCTCAGTATCGTAGTACCGTTGGTACAATACTCTGGAATGATCAATTTAATAGCTCCATACAGTTCTCCTCTTATAACACATATAAGAGCAGTTTAGGTGCTTACTTTTGTTTTATTTTTTGTTTTATTTTTAATATTATTATAATTTTCTTTATTTTATGGTAATTATTATTTTTCCTATTTCATAGTTACTTGTTTTTAATTTACCTTGTGAGTTTAATATAGAGGCCCTGTATAAGCTGCTACCTTGCGCCTTTCTTTTGTTGTTATTTCTTCATCATTTTCTTTTTGTCTTATTATTGTGTAAATAAAAAACTTCAAACTTCATATTATGAAGGAGCTGTTTGACACTTTCTCCTGTTCAAATGACACAAAGCTCATTTAAATGCTCTCATTCTCCCGTCTTTCATTCATTCATTCATTCATTAATCATCATTCATCTGTTCAGTCTGCATATAAACGTTTAACTTTGGGTAAATCAGTACAGAAAGCCCGCTATCGAACTGTTGGAACATAAATCTGGACGTCCAGTTTGTCGTTGACGCTTATGCGTGTGTTATTTACATTATTTCTTACATATCGGAGGCAGAAAGAGAGATGGGATTGTTTCTGATTTATAGAGACGCATCAAAGGATGGGAATGTAAGTGCTAAAGAGGCTTTGAGAAGTCTAGACAGAGTTTATTAACAGAGATGTGTGTGTGCTGAAGAAGCTTTATAAAGATTAACATTCATTTTGTAATTTCATTTAAAGAGAAAAGATCAGCGTGTTTATGAGACATGAGTCAGTGGTTCAGTTGGACTCTAATCTTTGTCTCTCTGATGGAAATATATTCTCCAGCTGAGTCTCACTGATCTTCATCTGTGCTTTAATGCTGATTTCTATCTGAATAATGACATCAGAGCTCTGCGTTTACACCAAGTATTAATAACCTTATTATCTCCATCCTGCATTGTGATAGTTTCAGCTTCATGAGGGGAAAGATTCACAGTTCTGTTTCTGTTTGTTACGTGTTTGGATGGTTTTGAGCAACGTTTAACAGAAAAGAAAAAGAAAACATCGCAAACAAAATGTTGTACTGTTAAACGTGTGATATTTACGTGACTTCATCCCTCAGGTCAGCTGGCGGCAGGAACCTGTGAGATCGTCACTATGGACCGAGACAGCAGCCAGCCGAGGAGAACCATCGCCCGGCAGACGGCTCGCTGCGCCTGCAGGAAGGGACAGATCGCCGGGACGACGCGATCCAGACCGGCCTGCGTCGACGGTGAGATGCTGATTGGTCGACTGTTAGGGATCAGTTTTAGTTTCACAGAAGGAAGCGTTGACTCCAACAGTTGAGCCGGAGGTCTGACGTAACCATGACAACCACATCAAACAACATCTGTGATCTGTAGATTTGGTACAGATGATGGTGATGATGATGATGATGATGGTGATGATGATGATGATGATGGTTTCCTTTGCAGCTCATCAAACTTAAAGAGGAAGACTGTTTTCTTTGTTTTTATTTATCCTCCATCTGTTTGTCCCCATTTCCTTCTCGTCCCTCTGTGTTTTCCCGTTTCATCCTCGGGGGACGGAGCAGCGTCTCTCGTTCTGGACGCTGCAGTTGATGAATGAAGCGATTATAAAACGGCCTCTCTGTGTTTTCTGTTTTCTTTCTTTCTTTCTTTCTTTGGGATAAATGAACCTCGCTGAGCGGCGGCGGCAGACGGATCTGCGTGGTGATCGTTATTAATCAGGACGCAGCGCTCGCAGGTGTTCACTGATACCTGAGATTAATCCACTGTGTCTCCTTTACACGCGGTTTGTTTTCTATATTTAACAGCTGAAAAACACCCTCCATCCATCTGAGCCCTGATTGGTCAGAGAGCGAACCAGGAGCTCTGTAAACTCTAAACATTGAACTCAATCGTTCTTTGAGGCACAAAAGTGGAAATTAATAATTAATCTTCAGGCTGCAGCATGAAACTCAGCTTCAGCATCACTGCTTCACCTCACCGTTACTATGGCAACCAGATGGCAGCTGTCAATCAGACTGACATTAAGATTTTCTTATTCTTTTTATTGTTTTTTTTTACGCTTAATTAAAGTAGCTAACGTTTTCCTTCCTGTCCTCCTCTACTTCCTCCTCTTCCTCCTCCTCTTCCTCCTCTTCATGCTCCTCCTCCTCCACCCCCTCCTCCTTCTCCTCTTCCTCCTCTTCATGATCCTCCTCTTCCTTCTCCTCTTCCTCCTCCTCCTCCACCCCCTCCCTCTTCCTCCTCATCTTCCTCCTCTTCCTCCTCCTCCTCCTCCTCCACCCCCTCTTCCTTCTCCTCTTCCTCCTCTTCATGCTCCTCCTCTTCCTTCTCCTCTTCCTCCTCCTCCTCCACCCCCTCCCTCCTCATCTTCCTCCTCTTCCTCATCCTCCTCTTCATGCTCCTCCTCTTCCTTCTCCTCTTCCTTCTCCTCTTCCTCCTCTTCATGCTCCTCCTCCTCCTTCTCCTCTTCCTCCTCCTTCTCCTCTTCCTCTTCCTCCTCTTCCTCCTCTTCCTCCACCTCCTCCCCTCCTCTTCCTCCTCCTCCTCCTCCTCTTCCTCCTCCTCCCCCTCCCCCTCCCCCTCCTCCTCCTCCTCCTCCTCCTCTTCCTCCTCCTCCCCTCCCCCTCCTCCTCCTCCTCTTCCTCTTCCTCCTCCTCCTCCTCCTCCTCTCCTCCTCCTCTTCCTCCACCTCTGCTTCCTCCTCCTCCCCTCCTCCTCCTCCTTCCCCTCCCCCTCTTCCTCCTCCTCCCCCTCTTCCTCTTCCTCCTCCTCCTCCTCTTCCTCCTCTTCCTCCTCCTCTTCCTCCACCTCTTCTTGCTCCTCCTCCCCCTCCCCCTCTTCCTCCTCCTCCTCCTCCCCCTCCCCTCTTCCTCCTCCTCCCCCTCTTCCTCTTCCTCCTCCTCCTCCTCTTCCTCCTCTTCCTCCTCCTCTTCCTCCACCTCTTCTTGCTCCTCCTCCTCCTCCTCCTCCTCCTCTCCTCCTCCTCCTCCTCCTCCTCCTCAGTTGGTATCGTCAGCAGTCGTCAGTGGTGTGCGATGAGTCCGTGTTTGGATGATGAAGGTTGTGATCTCCTGCTCAGTCAGTCGGGCTGGACCTGCACACAACCAGGAGGCCGAGTCAAGACGACCACGGTGAGAAGCTGGACCTGGGTTAGGGTCATGTGACTGTCATGTGACTCCTCTCTCTGTGTGATGTCATCATATAACGTGATTCTTCCCTTCTGTGTGTTTAGCTTCATTTTAAGCTTCTAATAACTTAATATCATCTTCTAACGAGGACGCTGTCGGCCCTCGTTACAGCCTGTGTGCTGATTGGATGATTGTTACCCATGAGCACTCTGTTCTCCGTCACTCATCACAGCAGCTGATTGACAGCAGAAACCGAAGCTCGGGATTCATCTGATATCTGACTGTGTTCTTTCATTAATGGTTGAAAGACAGTCAGCTGGTCTGTGGAAGAGTTAAAGGACAGCTTTGGGTTTTTTAAGACACTGAAGCTTTCCTCTCTGATAAAATCCACAGCTTTAGTTCAGCTGAAGTTAACATGAAGCTTCCTTCCTTCCTTCCTTCCTTCTTTCTTTCTTTCTTTCTTTCTTTCTTTCGTTCCTTCCTTCCTTCCTTCCTTCCTTCCTTCCTTCCTTCCTTCCTTCCTTCCTTCCTTCCTTCCTTCCTTCCTTCCTTCCTTCCTTCCTTCCTTCCTTCCTTCCTTCCTCCCTCCCTCCCTCCCTCCCTCTTTCCTTCCTTCCTTCTTTCCTTCCTTCTTTCCTCCCTTCCTTCTGTCCTTCCTCCCTCCTCCTTCTTTCCTTCCTTCCTTCCTTCCTTCCTCCCTCCCTCCCTCCCTCCCTCCCTCCTTCTTTCCTTCCTTCCTTCTTTCTTCCTTCTTTCCTCCCTTCCTTCTGTCCTTCCTCCCTCCCTCCTTCTTTCCTTCCTTCCTTCTTTCCTTCCTTCTT
>NC_084975.1:682565-706735 GCF_963691925.1 Scomber scombrus | reverse complement strand
AATCATTTAATAATTAGTTATTCTTTTAATAGTCATAATAAACAGGAGGAAGCTGTTTACTGCTCATATAGTCACCTGACTGCTGCTCATCACTCTGGATACATTTTCCCTCCCTGCATAAACACATCACCTTTAATAATGATCAGACAGCTTCTCTCCTCTCGTCTTCATTCAGTAAACATGTCAGTGAGATGTTGCTCTGCTCTCACTGACGAGTAAAAACGAGCTGCTCCTCTAATGAAAGGACGTCGGGTCTGATCGCATCGCCGCGAGGCAAAGAGCTGAGAGCTGAGAGGGAGGACCGACACGGCACCGTGTTTACTCCTTCATCTCTCCCTTTACTGTCTCCTCCTCCTTCATCTCTCCCTTTACTGTCTCCTCCTCCTTCATCTCTCCCTTTACTGTCTCCTCCTCTCTTCCTCGTCCTTCATCTCTCCCTTTCTGTCTCCTCCTCCTTCATCTCTCCCTTTACTGTCTCTTCCTCCTTCATCTCTCCCTTTACTGTCTCCTCCTCTTCCTCCTCTCTCCTCCTCCTTCATCTCTCCCTTTACTGTCTCCTCCTCTTCCTCCTCTCTTCCTCCTCCTTCATCTCTCCCTTTCTGTCTCCTCCTCTTCCTCCTCCTTCATCTCTCCCTTTACTGTCTCCTCCTCTTCCTCCTCCTCCCGTTTCTCTCTCCTCCTCCTTCATCTCTCCCTTTCTGTCTCCTCCTCTTCCTCCTCCTTCATCTCTCCCTTTTTGTCTCCTCCTCTTCCTCCTCTCTCCTCCTCCTTCATCTCTCCCTTTCTGTCTCCTCCTCTTCCTCCTCCTCCCGTTTCTCTCTCCTCCTCCTTCATCTCTCCCTTTCTGTCTCCTCCTCTTCCTCCTCCTTCATCTCTCCCTTTCTGTCTCCTCCTCTCTTCCTCCTCCTTCATCTCTCCCTTTCTGTCTCCTCCTCTTCCTCCTCCTCCTCCCGTTTCTCTCTCCTCCTCCTTCTCTTCACTCCCTTCCTTTCTCCTCGTCTTCCTCCTTCTCCGCCTCCTTTTTGTCTTCACTGTTTAAGGTCTCAGAGTTTAATTTCCTCTAATCCAGGTTTCATACAGTCACTGAGTATAAATATTGATTAGTGATGATGGAACATGATGTTATGAAGCTGGTTTGGAGCTGGTAATGAAGCCTGAATGTTATGAAGCTGGTAATGAAGCCTGAATGTTATGAAGCTGGTAATGAAGCCTGAATGTTATGAAGTTGGTTTGAAGCTGGTAATGAAGCCTGAATGTTATGAAGCTGGTTTGGAGCTGGTAATGAAGCCTGAATGTTATGAAGTTGGTTTGAAGCTGGTAATGAAGCCTGAATGTTATGAAGTTGGTTTGAAGCTGGTAATGAAGCCTGAATGTTATGAAGCTGGTTTGGAGCTGGTAATGAAGCCTGAATGTTATGAAGCTGGTTTGGAGCTGGTAATGAAGCCTGACTCAGAGTCTGAACACCTGGCTGAGATTTAGAGTCCGTCCCATCGGGGGGGAAGAAGTGTGACGGCTCCCTGGTTCTGATCCTCGTCCTGTAATTGATCCCATTGGGCCGTCGGGCTTCAGTGGGATCCAATCAGAGAGCCGGTTTAAACCCTCAGCTCTGAATCTACAATAATACCTGTTTGTCTGCTGTTCATATCAGAAACACTTCCATCATTATTAAAATACCACAATTAAACTTTATTTAATTACTGCACGTTTTAAATAAATACGTTTCAATGTAAAAAGTTTGGAGTTCAGGGTTCAGATGGAGTTAAAAGTTAAAGAGCTTAAAACTGTTCAAACAGCTGAAAGTGATGGTTACAGTCTGTGTGTGTGTGTGGATGGGGGGTGCTGGGGGGGCGGGGGTGTTGGGGGGGCGGGGGTTAGGGTTAGGAGGGGGGGTCTCGTTCCTGCTGCATCAGCTCACCGTAACTTTTGTTGTTGTCTCTCCGTAATAAAGACCTTGAGAAGACAGCGTGACTTTACCTGCAGACGTACTTTCAGTCTCACAGAAGAAGAAAATCCGACAGTTCTCCTCGGAGAGAAAGACGACCGTTTACTCTGAATGTGAACACGGCGAACAGACGGGAGGCGACTCAGTCACAACGGACTCATGACGAGTGAATCTCAGCAGCAGGAAAAGATTTACTTCCTTTAGTCTTCAGGTTCGCTCTGACAGCAGAATCACATGATTCACTTTAACCTTCATGTTCACTCAGCTGGGAGCGTTCAGGGACGAATGTTGGTGTTGTTTCAGGCTGATGTGTGTGTGTGTATATGTGTGTGTATATGTGTGTGTGTGTATGTGTGTGTTTGTGTGTATATGTATGTGTGTATATGTGTGTGTTTGTGTGTATATGTATGTGTGTATATGTATGTGTGTGTGTGTATATGTTTATGTGTGTATATATATATGTGTGTGTGTGTGTGTGGGTGTGTATATGTGTGTGTGTTTGTGTGTGTGTATATGTGTGTGTTTGTGTGTATATGTATGTGTGTATATGTGTGTGTTTGTGTGTATATGTATGTGTGTATATGTGTGTGTTTGTGTGTATATGTATGTGTGTATATGTATGTGTATGTGTGTGTGTGTTTGTGTGTGTGTGTATGTGTGTGTTTGTGTGTATATGTATGTGTGTATATGTGTGTGTTTGTGTGTATATGTATGTGTGTATATGTATGTGTGTGTGTGTATATGTTTATGTGTGTATATGTGTGTGTTTGTGTGTATATGTATGTGTGTGTATATGTATGTGTGTGTGTGTATATGTTTATGTGTGTATATATATATGTGTGTGTGTGTGTGTGGGTGTGTATATGTGTGTGTGTTTGTGTGTGTGTGGGTGTGTATATGTGTGTATATATATATGTGTGTGTGTGTGTGTGTGTTTGTGTGTATATGTGTGTGTTTGTGTGTATATGTATGTGTGTATATGTGTGTGTGTGTGTGTGTATATGTTTATGTGTGTATATATATGTGTGTGTGTGGGTGTGTATATGTGTGTATATGTTTATGTGTGTATATGTATCTGTGTATATGTGTGTATATATATATGTGTGTGTGTGTGTGTTTGTGTGTGTGTGTGTATATATGTGTATATATATATGTGTGTGTGTATTTGTGTGTATATGTGTGTATATGTTTATGTGTGTATATGTATCTGTGTATATGTGTGTGTGTATATATGTGTGTGTGTATTTGTGTGTATATGTGTGTATATGTTTATGTGTGTATATGTATCTGTGTATATATATGTGTGTATATATGTGTGTATATGTGTATATGTGTATGTGTGTGTATGTTTGTATGTTTGTATGTTTATATGTTTATGTGTGTATGTGTGTGTATGTATATATGTGTATATGTATATATGTTTGTATGTTTATATGTTTACAGCTCTCAGTGTAACCCAGCGTGTCCTTGTCTGACTGCTGCGGCTCTTTTAAGATTCCAGCTGCAGTCAAACAGGACGAACATGAATAATTCAGGAGTCGCTGCTGCTGCTTCTCCTGAGTCTTCACCTGGATGCAATTACAGCGAGCTGAGGCTTCACAGAGGGACAGACATGAAGCGTCCCCCGGCTCGTCCCCAGAGCGTCATGTTTTTAATCAGAGCTGCAGAGTCCAGACTACAAACACTGGGACTCAGAACCTTTCATATTCTTATCTTAAAGTTCTTTGACTGTTTTCAGAAGTTGGAACATGTGAGAGTGTCACAGTTGTAAATGACCTGCGTAAACATGATGAATCCCACCTGTTCTCACCTGTTCTCATAAATCCCTCGTACTCGTAATTTAAGAACCAATCTGTGTGTATGAGACTTTAACTATTTCAGTTTCAATTTTGAGAAATTTGGGCCATTTTGGACGACAGCAGCAGCTCCATGATGATAGATTGTGAAGGAAAGAAGAAAAACAAAGTTCTGCTACATAATTGTACATAAACCTTTCAGAACTATTCTTTAATCTCAGGTTTTTTGTGAAATGCTGGAGAGTTTTACTTCTACTTCTTTGGGCCTCAAACAAGGATTTATATGAAACCATGTGAGGAAAAAATGTCTGATTCATCATTAAGCTGAAAAGTAACTAAAGCTGTCAAATAAATGTAGAAAGTAGCATCACATGGAAATACTACAGTAAAGTACAAGTACCTCAAACTGTATTACAGTAAAGTACAAGTACCTCAAACTGTACTACAGTAAAGTACAAGTACCTCAAACTGTACTACAGTAAAGTACAAGTACCTCAAACTGTACTACAGTAAAGTACAAGTACCTCTAACTGTACTACAGTAAAGTACAAGTACCTCTAACTGTACTACAGTAAAGTACAAGTACCTCAAACTGTACTACAGTAAAGTACAAGTACCTCTAACTGTACTACAGTAAAGTACAAGTACCTCTAACTGTACTACAGTAAAGTACAAGTACCTCTAACTGTACTACAGTAAAGTACTAGTACCTCAAACTGTACTACAGTAAAGTACAAGTACCTCAAACTGTACTACAGTAAAGTACAAGTACCTCAAACTGTACTACAGTAAAGTACAAGTACCTCTAACTGTACTACAGTAGAGTACAAGTACCTCAAACTGTACTACAGTAAAGTACAAGTACCTCTAACTGTACTACAGTAAAGTACTAGTACCTCAAACTGTACTACAGTAAAGTACAAGTACCTCAAACTGTACTACAGTAAAGTACTAGTATTCCTTTATTTGTAATATTTGAGCTACGTGTCTCTAACAGACGTGTTGCTGCATTAATTCCCATCAGCGTCTCCGTGTTCACTGTGAGTTCATTAGTCGGAGGACGGTGAGCTCCTTTAATTCAGTGGTGTGTGTGAGGCTTGTTTCCTCTAATGAAGCCCAGCAGAGTCGCTGGGCTCCAGACGCTCGCTGACAGCAGCTGGAGGGGAAACGTGAAGGAGTCACGCTGAGCTGCTGCCGAGGCTTTTCTAGCCAGAGGCGAATCTCTCGGGCTGGAATCAACTGGTTCATTTCCAACCGAGGTCGTTTAATATGTTGTTTGAGTTGTTTCCGTCGTGGGTTGACAGAAACATTATTCCTACATGAGAATGCAATCAGGCTTCAGCTCAGATCAGCTTCACGGACATAAATCTGATTGGCTGTTGTGTTGAGCACCTTTAGAGGAGCATATATTACTCATGTATGTGCAAGAATGAAGGAAAACTGATCTATGTTTGCTTGTTTTATTGATTAAAGAGGCGTTTGACTGGATTAATAAGGATATAAGCTGCTAAACTCTGGTGTCAGTAGGAGTTTAATATGAAGTCTCTTTATTAGTTTTTATTATTATTATTAGTTTCTTGTTATAAAGAGAATATGTAAGCGATGACAGCATAGGTGTTTGAAATATCTGACTACATGTGTTCGCCTGCTAACGTTTAAAGAAGCTGCAGATGAAGCGTGATGTCATCGTGCTCATGCAGCTCGGTCCCTGCACTGATTGGTCTGACTCTCTGCTTGTTTCCGTGCTGCAGGTCTCCTGACAGCGAGGACAGACGCTCCACAGACAGAATGGTTCCCATCATCCGTCACCGTCGCTGCCGTTAGGAGCCGGACGGCGAAGCGTCAGCGCTCACTGCTGCAGGCTGAAGTTCTTTCTGGGAATAAAGTGACTCCGTTTGTTTTAAAGGAGATCTGAGAGCTTCGGAGCGGACTACGGCCGAGCTGCTGGAGAGATTTCTGTTGTTCGGCACAAAACTCTGATTCGTTTTTACAGACCAAAGATGAACAGAGCCGACGATGAGACGCTGTTTGGAAAGGTGGAGACTTTCAGAGCCCCGAACTAAACCTTAATGTCGTCTTCCCGGGTGACTGTTGACTGTTCCTCCCTTCTGTCCTTCTGTCCTTCCCTCTTTCCTTCCTTCCTTCTTTCCCTTCCTCCTTTCTGTCCTTCTGTCTTTCCCCCTTTCCTTCCTTCCTTCCCTTCCTCCCTTCCTTCTGTCCTTCTTTCCTGTCCTTCCCTCTGTCCTTCTTTCCTTCCTTCTTTCCTCCCTTCCTCCTTTCTGTCCTTCCCTCTTTCCTTCCTTCCCATCCTCCCTTCCTTCCCGTCCTTCTTTCCTCTTTCCTCTTTCCTTTCCTTCCTTCCTTCCTTCTGTCCTTCTGTCCTTCTTTCCTCTTTCCTTTCCTTCCTTCCTTCCTTCTGTCCTTCTTTCCTTCCTTCTTTCCTCCCTTCCTCCTTTCTGTCCTTCCCTCTTTCCCTCCTTCCTTCCTTCCCTTCCTGCCTTCCTTCTGTCCTTCTTTCTTTCCTTCCTTCCTTCCTTTCCTTCCTTCCTTCCTTCCTTCCTTCCTTTCCTTTCCTTCCTTCCTTCCTCCTTTCCTTCCTTCTTCCCCCCTTCCTTCCTTGACTCGAGGACAACAGGAGGGTTAAAGACATGAACACAAGCGACCTAACCGAGGAGAGTAATACTGTGTACCTGGACGGTCGCCGTCAGTCTGGAAAACGTGAAGAAATCATCCGAAATCAAACTTTGTTCACTTTTATCAGACGTGACGACACATTTTAACCCTTACATACTGTTCACGTCAAATTTGACCATTTTTACATTTAACAGCTGTAAAAACAACACAAATGTTATTTTACCCTGAAATTTGATGACTTAGTCCAAAAATATATTAAATGTTATATTTAGTATTTCTGCTCCAGATGTTTGTCCATTGAGGCTGTTCTGGGTCAGATTATCTCCGTATCTATTGCCATGTGTTGTAGTGAAATGAATAGTTAATAGTTTTAATAAGATAGTAGTTATGAGGATTTCTTTTTATGATGTAACAGTGAAGACTGATGGCTCTAATGGTTCTACAATAAACCCCACAGCTCCATAAAGCTCATTTTACCTTTACATTAACCTTTGTGTCGTCCTCCCGGGTCAAATTGACCCTGTCTATTTTGACTGTTCCTTCTTTCCTCCCTCCTTCTCTCTTTCTTTCTTTCCTCTCTCTTTCCTCCCTTCCTTATTTCCGTCCTTCCTCCCTCCTTCCCTCCCTCCTCACTTCCTTCTTTCCTCCGTCCTTCCTTCCTTCCTCCCTTTCCTCCCTTCCTTCCTCCGTCCTTTCCTTCCTTCTCTTCTTCCTTCCCTCCCTCCTTCCTTTCCTTCCTTCCTCTCTCCCTTCCTTCTTCCTTCCTTCCTTCCTTGACTCGAGGACAACAGGAGGGTTAAATACATTTCCATCATTATTGCTATGTTATATTTTCATGTCTGAGGTAAAATAGGACCTGATATTGTGTGATAGGAGATGTTTAGTGGTGTAAAAGCTAAAAAAAATACAATCTCTCTGCTCTCTGAGACATGAATCAAGGTTTAATCACATTTATTGATCAGTCAGATCCACTATTGATGCTTTTTTAAACACATCTGTGCTTCAATGTTTGGTAGAGACGCTTTTTATGAGGAGAACAAACTGTGAATATGAACAGTGTGTAAAGGGTTAAAGATGTGATGCAGAACACCTGACATGCAGGTGAATGTACTTTTATAAAACATGATGTAAATGAACTTCACACAGTGACACACAGACACTAAATGAACCTCAGATAATAACCTTTATCGTCAAATATTTAATAAATCTGCATGAAAACAGACTTTAAATGATTTTATTTTGTGTTGAATCAGTTTTATTTATACAGTCAGCTGACGTCTGCTGTTGTTATTGAGTCACATGAGACTCATCATACACACAGCAGCTGAAATGATTAGATGATCAGTCAATAAGTGAATTGATCAATAGTTTGTCATTTTTAACACAAACATCTTTTTCTTACATCTTTTGACTGAATCTGTTAACTTGGGCTTCAGGGAATAAACGATCATCATTAATCAATATTTTCTGTCATTTTTATAAACTGATCAATCAAGTGATTAAATAAAGAAAAATAATTCAGACCTTTTGACAATGAGACTATTTTGAGTCCTGCTGTGATGAAATAATATATAATAAAATAATATTATGTAAAAGTGTAAAACAACTCAATGAGCTCAATGTGAACTTTTAAAGGATCATTCTGGTAGTTTTCAGTTATAAGTCTGATACATCTTATTCTTCTGTTGTTGCCCAAAAACTATTAAAAACACGTCAAAATAACGCGTTCAAACTCTTCAAAATAAAGGAACATGTCACTCAGTGCAGCGCCTTTATTATGAAGAGTTTGGTCTCGTAGTTTGTTTAGCAACTAGGTGGCTCGCTGTGGTCACATGACGTATGTGACCTAGCTGGTTTCCAGTCCAGTAAACTGTTGTATTTACAGAGTTTTATAGAATCATGAGGCTCATTAAACTTTATTCAGTCTGACTTTGACATTTAATAACTCGTCTGATCCCAAGTTACGAGAAAGAAAACTTTCTCCAGATTTGTCAGAGAATATCTGAGGTTTCTTTCTCGCATATTTACGACTTTATAGTGTCGGAGATTATCCGGGTTTTTTTTCTCGTAAATTTACGACTTTATAATGTCAGAGAATATCCACGTTTTTTTTCTCATACATTTACGACTTTATAATTTCGGAGATTATCCGAATTTTTTTTCTTGTAAATTTACGATTTTATAAATAAACCAAACTGCTGATTCGTTGACAAGAAGAATAAATGAGAGAAAATCACCAGAATGATCTAAAAAGTGTCAGAAGTAGAAGTGTGAATGAAACAACATGCTGCTGATGATGACGACGACGGTGATGAGATCAGGATAAAAATGACATCAGATATAGTTTGTTTTTTGCTTTTTATTTTTTACCGTCGCAGCACGGCGCCTCCCAGTGGACAGACGACTACTTACAGTTGATGTTTGCAAAGTTTCCTTTTTTAATCACTGCAGAATAAATTATCTCTGGCTCTTCTCCATCAGACTTCTTTCATTTAATCATTTTTTGTCACTTTTTGCCGACACGTTAGGAGCTAAAGCTGTTAAAGACATAAGTCATGACCTCAGTGGTGGTTTGATATCTTCAGATAACGAGCTCATTAATATCTAAACCAGTGGTCTCCAACCCTGCTCCTGGAGAGCTACTGCCCTGCATGTTTTAGGTATCTCCTCACTCTAACTCGTTATCAAGCAGCTGAGGCTCGTCAAAGGGCTTGATAACGAGTTGATTATTAGAATCAGGTGTGTTAGAGTGAGGAGATACCTAAAACATGCAGGGCAGTAGCTCTCCAGGAGCAGGGTTGGAGACCACTGATCTAAACAGTCTAATTAAGTATAATTAACACACAGCTGATGATGTAATGTCAGACTGACAGGTGTTACACTCTCAGTCGTCTCATGTTCCCCTGTGAATACGTCAGACTATAAATACTGAATGTAGGCTGAGCTGCTCTTACATTATCCTCTTTTATTTATTAACTTTATATTCTGGCCTGCTTCTGCTCCTCAGCACTATTAGCCCATTTTTACCTTCTGCTGTTTATTCTCATCAGGAGCAGACAGGAACGAGACCGACGACACTTTATTCTTTTATTTTTTATATTAATATAAAAACCAGACTTCCTGAGCAGATCCAGCAGAAGCAGCTTGAAGAGATTTAATTTAAGTTATTGGTGAATAGATTGAAGTTTATAAAGGAATCATTGGACTAATAAAAGGAATAATATGAATATAGAGTAGAAGTCCTGTCTCGTAGCTCAGACTCTGATGATTATTAAACATGTTTCTTTGTTTATCTATAAATCCAGACAATGAATCTTCTCACAGAAAGAAGCCGACAGCAGTAAAAGTAAAGTTTATAGTTTATTTATCGTATTAAACACATAATAAAGAGTGATGTCATGCTTGAATGTCATAGTTAACGAGAGCTGGAACAACACAGTGAAGACAAAAGGACCTGAGAAGTAGCTGCAAAATAAAGTCTTTAATCGTTGTGGATTGGCTGAGCTGGAGCCGGAGCTGGGTTCAGGTTAGGCAGGAAGTGGAAGCAGAGAACGCAGTCAGGAAATAAAATAAGTAGCAAGTCAAACTCTACAGAGCCAACGTTCATCACACTGCTACGGAGGTAAGATGATAATCTGAACCAGGATTATATCCAGAGGAGAGAGGAAGCGGCTGATTGTTGGCAGGTGGCTTGATTGAAGATGGCTGATGGTGTTCAGGTGTGTGGTTAACTCCAGACACACACACACACACACACACACACACACACACACACACACACACACACACACACACACACACACACACACACACACACACACAAGCTCCATACTGTATATTACATGATATAAAACTGTATTTTTGTATTAAAGCAGAACAAGACGACACACTCTCACAAAAGGGAAAACACTAGGATCCTGACAAGAACACTCTGCTGTGTGTGTGTGTGTGTGTGTGTGTGTGTGTGTGTGTGTGTGTGTGTGTGTGTGTGTGTGTGTGTGTGTGTGTGTGTGTGTGTGTGTGTGTGTGTATGTGTGTGTGTGTGTGTCTCTGTGTGTGTGTAATTAATTAATATAATCTGCCATCACCACCATCATTCCTGTTCTCACCTGAACGGACTCAGAATCATCTGCTTCTCCAGGTATTAAAGTTATTGTGCACGATGTCGCTGTGAGACGTTTTTTATACATATTATCAAATCAAATGAAACTGAATCCATGAAACAACAAACCTGGTTGGTTTTTTCCACCTAAATCTCTTAAAGTTGCAGTAAAATCTCTTTAAAATTCTTCCTGCAGTGACACAGAAACATTGACCCTGTGTGATATTTAATACAGTGATTTATTAATATAAATATATATTAGATATATAAACATGATTATGAGGAGACGACTGTGCTGAGTGTTCGCTGTAATAAATGAAGATGATGTCGTTGTATACGTTGATTTAAAGAACATTATTTGTGCTTCCTGTTGAGATCAGCGACCCTCAACTCAACTCACTGTGTGTCTGTGAATGTTAAACCAGACCTGACAAAGCTCTGCAGAGCTCTATTAAACCCCGCCGGCCTCCTGACATGATGTGACCCTGTGTGTGTGTGTGTGTGTGTGTGTGTGTGTGTGTGTGTGTGTGTGTGTGTGTGTGTGTGTGTGTGTGTGTGTGTGTGTGTCTGTCTCAGCTCCTCACATTTGATATTCCCGCCGTGTTTCTCAGGAATAAAGAGCAGGGTGAGAATCTGGAGCAGCGATGTTGTTTTAAGACTTTATGATCAGCTGACAGAAAAAACGGATTCAACCTGCAGATTCAGATCAAAGCTGCACAGAAAACATTAACCCTGCTGTTGTCCTCGAGTCAAGGAAGGAAGGGAGGAAGAAGGAAGGAAAGGAGGAAGGAAGGGAGGAAGGGAGGAAGGAAAGGAGGGAGGAAGGAAGGAAGGAAGGAATGAAGGAAGGAAGGAAGGAAGGAAGGAAGGAAGGAAGGAAGGAAGGAAGGAAGGAAGGAAGGAAGGAGGGAAAAAAGGAAAAGAGGAAGGAAGTAAAGAAGGAAGAGAGGAAGTTAGGGGGGAGGAAAGAAAGAGAGAAGGAGGGAGGAAGGAAGGAAGGAAGGAAGGAAGGAAGGAAGGAAGGAAAGAAGGAAAGGAGGAAGGAAGGGAGGAAGGAAAGGAGGGAGGAAGGAAGGAAGGAAGGAAAGAAGGAAGGAAGGAAGGAAGGAAAGAAGGAGGGAAGGAAAGAAGTAAGGAAGGGAGGAAAGGAAAGAAGGAAGGGAGGAAGGAGGGAAGGAAGGAAGGAAGGAAGGAAAGAAGGAGGGAGGGAGGAAGGAAGAAAGGGGGATGGAGGAAGGAAAGAAGGAAGGGAGGAAAGAGAGAGGAAGGAAAGAAAGAGAAAAGGAGGGAGGGAGGGAGGAAGGAAGGAAGGAAGGAAGGAAGGAAGGAAGGAAGGAAGGAAGGAAGGAAGGAAGGAAGGAAGGAAGGAAGGAAGGAAGGAAGGAAGGAAGGGAGGAAAGAAGGAACAGTCAAAACAGACGGGATCAATTTGACCCGGGAGGACGACACAAAGGTTAATAGGACATAATTATGAATAGGCTGAATATAAATGTGTGTGGATATGTAAACATGAACATAGAGTTAAAAATCTCAACACACACATGGAAGCGTATCTGCACCTTTATTCAAATGGAAATGTTCAACTTTGTCATGCAAATTAAAAAATGATTGTGCAATATGCAAAGTGGAAATGCTATATTCAATACAGTTTGAATTATCTCAATGGAAATGGAGAATTAGAATTTAATTAATTATCTTCCACATTACCTTTTAAATAAAGGTGCAGATACGTTTCCATAAACTCATCCCTGTTTGGTTTTATAGTATGTTTAAAAACCTTAATACATTAAAATGGTTAAAACAAAGAGAGAATTACTAGAAATATGTTGTATGTTTAATTACTTCAATATAAAAAGCAGTAAAGTATAAAGTTTACAAAGCTGCAGACTTTTGTGCAGCATTCACAAAACTGTTTTTTATTATTATTACTTAACCTTCGTGTCGTCCTCCCGGGTCAAATTGACTCCGTCTGTTTTGACTGATCCTTTTTCCCTCCCTCCCTCCTTCCTTCCTTCCTTCCTTCCTTCCTTCCTTCCTTCCTTCCTTCCTTCCTTCCTTCCTTTCCTTCATTCCTTCCTTCCTTCCTTCTTTCTTCCTTCCTCCCTACTTTCCTTCCTTCTTCCTCCCTGCTTTCCTTGACTCAAGGACAACAGGAGGGTTAAGGACCGGAAACCAGCAGCTACTTATTAAGATAAACTCAGGAATTAGAGGGAAAGTCCAGGTTTAATCTGCAGCTAATAATGTAAATAACCATTAAAACTGAAGCAGGTGTGCTGTTGAGCTCTGAGAGACTAGATGAAGCTTTGCACCATTTATCCTCCACATGTGGAAGTTTGCTGTTATAAAGTAGAGCAGCTGCTGTTTAATCATATAAAACATTCAGCAGCATGAGAACGTAGATGAAGACGTTTTGTTGCAGCTCCAGTTTAATTCAGTCCTGATGAATTTTACCTTGAAAGATTCAGAAAACATAATTTACATAAACATATTCATATATACACACACATCATCTGCATAAAGCCGAACAGACACAAACTTTACGTCTTTGAAATCATGAAAAGCTGAAGAACGTTTGGTAAACGTGACGTCAAACTTTAAACTGAGTCACAGTAAAGAAGAAGAAACATCTGCATAAAAACACCAACATGCCACAACTGTATAGCTTGATAACTAAAAAATAAATAATAAAAATCTATTTAATGTTTTTCCTCTTGTTTGTTTGAACTGTTTAAAATTCTGTAAAACAAAATAACTGTAAAAATAAAAATAAAAAATCCATTATTAGCCACAAATATTAATTAAAATATTAACAGACACAAACCTTCAAAATAACCGTTTTGTCTCTTATGTAAAATATTAGAGGAGAAATTAATCGATTAAACGACGCTGACGACCCTGCATCCAATCACAAGTCAAGAATCGATTATTTAAACGTTAGTTAACAACTTGATGACAGTGTCAGAAACCAAACTCTTTAAACTAGACTAGACTTATTTTAATGTGAAGACATTTATGTTTAACATGCAAGTTCAGATTTTTAAATTACTTTTAAAATAAAAAGGGAGTTCATATTTATCTGACTTCGTGTATCATTTAATGAAAAATTATCCATGCAGTAATAAAGAAAAATGAGGATGTGATACATTGAGATGCATCAATAATCATTTTAGGTGCTAAGTGATTCTCTCCATAGAATAATATAATTATATGTTAGTTAACACAATAAAAGCAGCATTGCAGTAATCCATATAATCAACCTTCAGATTTTTACTTGTATCAGTGATTCCTTTCAGATCTCTGCTATAAAATTCAAGTGTTTGTCAATATAGAAATATTTATATGAATCTGTAGAGATCTAACTTTAAATGTGTTAAAGCAGCTTGTTAATCAGTTTAATACTGAGAGTGTCTGTTGCTCTGATAAAACAGCAGGTCGATGCTTTTACCCTGCACAGCTGAGTCAGTCTCTGGTAAGAAAGAAACCATAGGAGTGTTTCCACTGCAGGAACTTCAGGAAGCTCCTGGTAAAATTTAGGAGGCGGGACCTTTACTGGAAGTCCTCTCAGCTGTTGTGTTTCCAGCAGAGTAGAACCAGATAGGATCCACCTGACTCTGACCGTGACATCACAGAGGCGACTCACCGATAACATAACAAAGAGTACCGACCCCGAGGCAGCGACGCGGTTAGACCCCGTAAAACTTCCAGGAGAGGTTCCTTCAACGAGGTTCCTGCTATGGAGACTTGCACCAACGGCCCTGTAAAATTCCCCCGAAACGGGGCTCGTGTCGTCAGCGTAGAGGCAGAGCGGTGTGATGGAGGTGGAGCGGTGAGACTTTGATGGATGCAGCATGAAAAATGCACCAAGTTTCCTTTAAAACTCATCCTGCTTGTAACATTAACATGATGAGAAACACACGTTATCAAAGACAAGCAGGCAGGGGAACGCCATGTCACATTAACCTATGATTTATACTGTGTGTGTGTGTGTGTGTGTGTGTGTGTGTGTGTGTGTGTCAGTCTGTTTACACAATATGGAAATATGAATATATAAACACATCACATCCTGCAGACATGAAGCTCCCGGGATTCAATTATTCACACTGAAAACCCTCCGACACACACACACACACACACACACACACACACACAGACACTCAGACACACACACACACACACACACACACAGACACACACACTCAGACACACACACACACACACACACACACACACACACACACACAGACACTCAGACACACACACACACACACACAAACAGCAGCTCCATACTGTATATTACATGATATAAAACTGTATTCTTGTGTTAAAGCAGAACACTCAAACATTTTCATGACTGCAGTTTTAATTCTCATGAGCTTTTATTTATCTGACAGCTTCTGACCTTTGAACTCTTATTAAATATTAAATGCTGTTTTCTCTCTGGACGGTTACAGGATGTGAGGATGTGTCTCCACTCGGCTCTGAACGACTCGCTGCTTCCTTCCTGCAGCTGTAATCCTGTTACTACACCTCCACTGCCTCCATCACCTGGGGGGGGGGGGGGGGGAGACTTACTTACCTTTTAGCCTTTAGGCTAATAATTGTTTATATTATTGTGGTTTTAATGTTAACTCTTTAATTTTAGTTTGAATTGATTCTTATTTATTTAATATGATATCACAGTGTTGTGGAGTTTTTATCTAAATAATCCAGATATATTATATTTTACAAGAAAGGACAGTTTAATCTTTAATATGTGAACATATATATATAAAACATATAATGAGAAAAACTCATTGTAACTTTATTCACATTTAAACATGTTTTGGTTATAAAGAGAATATGTAAGCGATGACAGCATAAGTGTTTGAAATATCTGACTACATGTGTTCGCCTGCTAACGTTTAAATTAACGTTTTAATATTAACACATTATTAAATTCTGCTCTTACTCTGATACTCAAATAAACCACAGTGTTTTACAGAGAGACCGAGGAATAACAGAATAAAAAATAAAAAAGACAAAACATACACAACATATTAACCATTAATTTATATTATATATCATATCAGCTTCATTTTGCATTATATATTTCAAAACACGGTGTAGTCAGATGTTTCATTACTCTCATCATACAAATACACACACACACACACACACACACACACACACACACACACACACACACACACACGCACACACACACACACCGTTTTAATGGTAAAGTCCTGATTCTTTTACTTTTTTAATGTTTTTAAATGTATTTTCTCTTTTTGTCGTTATTCTTATTTTTCAGTGACTTGCTGTTGTTGCTCTCAGCTGTCAGACTTCAGTCGCTGTTTAACCTGCAGACGCTCGGCCCTCTGGGAGATGTATGCTGTTCTCATCCATCATGGCCGCCGGGGGAAGGGGGGGGGGGGGGGGGGGGCTTCATCCCGAGAGGAAGAAACAGCGTCCGGCAGGTTTCCAGTTTTAAATCCACAC
This sequence comes from Scomber scombrus, assembly GCF_963691925.1. Taxonomy (NCBI): domain Eukaryota; kingdom Metazoa; phylum Chordata; class Actinopteri; order Scombriformes; family Scombridae; genus Scomber; species Scomber scombrus. The sequence goes on along the minus strand of NC_084975.1, from coordinate 690,780 downwards.
GGAGCAGAAAGACACGATAAATAAACGTTTTGTGTGAAATAAATCAGCTGCTCTGATTCTATCAGCTTAATATACAGTCATTGATCATCTCTGACTTTATATTTATATTTATACATTTAAAGATATATGCACATACACTATGAGCTCAAATGACTTATTAATAGTTATTATAGTAATTACATCATCAGCTGTTTAACAGTCATGATAAAATTCAGAATCTGATATAAAATGACAATAAATCATTGTGTGAATTGAATGAATGAATAAATAAAACTTTTTCTGCAGCTCTGACTTTGGTCTCCTGTCTTTACATCTCAATGAAACATTTTCTCTGTGACAGTAAACTGAAGATCCTCAGGTTGGACTTTAACAAACACTGATCAGCTTATTTCTTATATGACCATTTTCTGACATTTATTCACCAAACAACTAACTGTCTAAAATGAGCAGCAGACCACTGATTAGACCTGAATGATTCGTTATGAATGAGAGTCAGTTAGAGCAGTCACTTATTCTTAAAACTATCTTTAAATGAAAAGATTCAGATAGTTTCAGATGTTTTTATTCTTCTTGTAGAACAGAGATGAATTTATCTCCATGTTACATTTTTGGGGTCAGCTCTATGTTCCCAAAGGGTTAGGGTTATATTTTACTACTGCATCCATAACATTCACCCTCCAAAATGTTCCCCACACTCGTCCACGTCTACGGCTCTCAGTGGGAAACTAACCCCAGTCTCCTGCATGATAGTCAGGCCTCAGCTGATTGGACAGAACTTCAACATTTAACCCTCCTGTTGTCCTCGAGTCAAGGAAGGAAGGGAAGAAGAAGGAAGGAAGGGAGGGAGGGAGGAAGGAAGAAGGAAGGAAAGGAGGGAGGGAGGAAGGAAGGAAGGAAGGAAGGAAGGAAGGAAGGAAGGAAGGAAGGAAGGAAGGAAGGAAGGAAGGAAGGAAGGAAGGAAGGAAAGAAAGAAAGAAGGAAAAGTCAAAACAGACAGGGTGAATTTGACCCGGGAGGACGACACGAAGGTTAAATGTTTTAAATTTGTGAAATTTGAACATTCTTGATCCATGCGTCCCTGGTTATGTCAATGCTCAAAGCCCATGTGCCATGCCGTAACCCAATGAGTAGCCTGGTCTACCTGATCTTGCGAGCGCAAAAAGACAGCCCAATCAGGACAGCGTTGTGCCCCAGTGCTTAATGTGTAAATTATTAGGACACCTCACACGTCTGTGGGAACACACTCCCACATTTATAACCTGCTTGTTTTTTCTCTCCTGAAGCAGAAACGTCCCGCTCGTCTCTGTGTTAACATTCATTTGAGTCATTTTACACATGTCTAAACTCTCCAACCCCCCCCCCCGGCGGGCTGGTGTCGGTCACACGGTGAGGAGCAGAGAGAGAAACCCCTCTGTGGGTGAAGCTGTGATAAAAACGGAGCCACAATGCATCAGCGGTCCCCAAATATCAATTTTGCACTTGACTTCACACGGTCGGCTCCTCACCGCTGGCTCCTCACCGCTGACTCCTCACTGCTAGCTCCTCACCGCTGACTCCCCACTGTTAGCTCCTCCGGCTCGTACCATCCATTTGTCATTAGTGGATCATCAGCAGAGCCCCCCCCCCCAGTACAGATATACTGTGTTAACACTGCAGGCTGTCCTCTCTGCTGTATGATTGAAGTTTACTTTCACAGACACTGAAGTTACCAAATGACCCCAAAAAAGATGTGAGGTGACTTTAAACAAAGAAACACGAACAAAAGCAAAAGAAAAGACATTTATCTGCTTAGCTGGTTGAACACAGTCACCTGTTATATGTTCATAGTGAGGAGTTAAGACCAGCCACGTCCTGTCTCTGAGCTGCTGGTTCCAGCTGTGTCTGCAGCTAATGTAAATAGATATAGATGAGCTGTTACTGCTGTATGTTATAAGCAGAAGGGTTGACAGGCTTGGTCCTGATTCAGTGTGTTGATCAGAAGTATTTCAGACACTAGTTGCTGTGATGTCCAAACTGAGCCGACACACAGCAGCACATGTTGAAGCAGAGACTCACAGTATGAGCTCACATCTGAACATGATAAGATTTATATCACATTATAATAGAGAACAAAGCTCCAGCATCTTTGTATAATAAAGAGAGACAAACCTCTCTAAAGAAATCACCTCTGAATCTGTGCTGAGAGCAAAGCTGCATTACAATAAATACATATAGGAAGGATTCTGATTGGCTGTCGGGCTGCTGTATGGTTTATAGGAAGGATTCTGATTGGCTGTCGGGCTGCTGTACGGTTTATAGGAAGGATTCTGATTGGCTGTCGGGCTGCTGTACGGTTTATAGGAAGGATTCTGATTGGCTGTCGGGCTGCTGTACGGTTTATAGGAAGGATTCTGATTGGCTGTCGGGCTGCTGTACGGTTTACAGGAAGGATTCTGATTGGCTGTCAGGCTGCTGTACGGTTTATAAGAAGGATTCTGATTGGCTGTCGGGCTGCTGTACGGTTTACAGGAAGGATTCTGATTGGCTGTCAGGCTGCTGTACGGTTTATAAGAAGGATTCTGATTGGCTGTCAGGCTGCTGTACGGTTTATAGGAAGGATTTTGATTGGCTGTCGGACTGCTGTATGGTTTATAGGAAGGATTCTGATTGGCTGTCAGTGTTTCTCTGAACGTGATCCAACGATATCGTTCAACTCTGTCGATGTCGTTATAGTTGTGATGTGAACTCCTCCATCCGCTGCAGTTACAAACAGTTTAATACGTTATATTTATTGTTATAGTTCTCGGTGTGAATTATTCGCTATGGGGGTTTTTGGTGTTTATCTTTTTATTTTTCTCGTGACTATTTTATGAAGCAAAGCGCAGAGAAGCAAACTGAGCTGTAGCTGTTGTTGAGCTGCTTTGACTTTGAGGTAACTGAGGATGTGTTCAACTTTCTCTGTGAAAACAAAAGTAAAAAAAAAACAAAACACCAATTTGAGCATTTTGGTGGACAAAGTTTTCGTGAGAGGCGGCTGGCCGATTCTCCCGCGGTGAAGGCACAGCGCCACGAGCCGGCAGAACAAAAGGGACAACAGTGAGGTTTTGGTGGCGAAGCCAAAAAGCCTCGCCGCTTTCATCGACTCACCTAATTATTTCTCTGGAGGTGCAATTAGCCCGACGGTGGCCGGACATGAAGCAGAGCGCCGGGAAAGCAAAGAGCCGACAGATTGGCTCACAGGATACTAAAAATACATCGCTTCAGTACCAGCAAACTTTCATGAGTTGTGACGATGGCACATGAACGTGGCGATTCTTTAAAGGGACAAAAACTGGAAGAACATGCTAAAAACAAACAGCGTCTGTCGTTGGGCGGACGACTGAAAGCAGTTCAGTCGTTTCCACAACTTTCCTGATAGATTTACAGTTAAAGGAGTCAGACCTCACACTGAGCATGGAAGCTAACTAAGTTTAGAACAATACATTAAAAAACATTCAAGACAAGCAGAAACAAAAATGAAAATATAAATGTCAGTAAAGAGAAAGTTAACGATGCGTCTTCAGTGTGTTTAAAAAGTCCAAAAACTGAAAACACATTTGTGTATCAGAACTCAGTTTTTCTTCTTTCCTCTCCCATTAATCATCTCACCACCCCTCACATTTATCTGCTGACCCTTTGGAGGGGCCCCACCCCTATGTTGGGAACCACTGGTATAAACTAGCTAACTGTATATAAAGTAGTGTAAACTAGCTCCACCTCCAGCAGCTACAACAGTAACATGCTGCTCTAACACTGATGCTTCACTATTAATAATCTAATGATGTCATAATAATAATATATCAGTCAGAGGACCAAACCACTACTTTATATAATAACATATCAGACAGATGTTAAAGAGAGAATCTCCTGGTGCATGTTGTCTGTTTAAGGGTTAACGACAGTCCATCTTCCTCCTCTTCTCTCCTCTTCCTCCTCTTCTCTCCTCTTCCTCCTCTTCTCTCCTCTTCTATCTCTTCTCTCTTCCTCCTCTTCTATCTCTATGTAATTTCCCAGCTTGGGATCAATAAAGTATATCTATCTATCTCCTCGTCCTCCGCTTCCTTCCTATTCTTCCTCCTCTTCTATATCTTCCTCCTCCTCCTCTTCCTCCTCTTCATCCTCTTCCTACTCTTCATCCTCTTCTATCTCTTCCTCCTCTTCATCCTCTTCCTCCTCTTCATCCTCTTCCTACTCTTCATCCTCTTCCTCCGACACTCAGCACGCTGCGTGTTAAGCAAAGTTTCTTTCTAACGATTGATGGCGTAACAAAGCGTAAAGCACAGATGCAGGTTGTAGCTTCATCCATCACAGCAACAGCAGCTCATTGTTTCCAGATTTTAACCTGGAGGAGTTTCTCCTGTTCCCTTTCCTGTTCCCATTCCCGCTCCCGTTCCCTTTCCCGTTCCCTTTCCCTTTCCAGTTCCCGTTCCCGCTCCCGTTCCCCCGCTCCCGTGAGAGCCACAAATCACCGGCTGACAAGAAGAGACAAGTGACTCTTCTTCTTTCACTTCATCACCCTCACATACTGCTCATATCACACTATTCACACTATAATAATCATAATCAGTCAATCATGATTACGTCATCAGTCACAGATTAGTTTATTCTTCAGTTTTTATGCTTTTAAATTAAATGTGAATAATTAAACAGTATTATTTTTTACTTTTGGATAAATATAAAAACATGAACCGGCTGCAAAATAATGAGTTTAAGAAGTTGAGAAATTTATATTTTTCCATTTTTATAACTTCAGGAAAAGTATTTATTTTCTATAAGTGTAAATAAACAAATGTGATTCAGTTTAGTTTGAATGTGATCTGTTGTCTCTGGATTCATCTCTGCTGTGAGGTCATAGTTTAGGTTAACCTTCATGTCGTCCTCCCGGGTCAAATTGACTCTGTCTGTTTTGACTGTTCCTTCTTTCCTCCCTTCCTTCCTTCCATCTGTCCTTCCTTCCTCCCTCCTTCTCTCTCTCTTTCCTCCCCCTACCTTCCTCCCTTCCTCTTTTCCTTTCTCCCTCCCTCTACCTTCCTTTCTCCCTTCTTTCCTCCGTCCTTCCTTCCTTTCTTCTTTCCCTCCTTCCTTACTTCTTCCTTCATTCCTTCTTTCCCTCCTTCCTTCCTTCTTCCTTCCTCCCTTCCTTCCTTCCTCCCTCCTTTACGTCCTCCTTTCCTTCTTTCCCTCCTTCCTCCCTCCCTTCCTTCCTCCCTCCCTCCCTCCCTCCCTCCTTTCCTTCTTCCTTCCTTCCTCCCTCCCTCCCTCCTTTCCTTCCTTTTTCCTCCCTCCCTCCTTTCCTCCCTTCCTTCCTTCATTCCCTCCTTCCTTCCTTCCTTCTTCCTTCCTCCCTTCCTTCCTTCTTCCTCCCTTCCTTCCTTGACTCGAGGACAACAGGAGGGTTAATTCATATAAAATAATCTGTGTTAAATATCAGAAGCTAAACTTTAAGGTGTCAGCAGGCTGGTTAATATTCGAGTCGTTGCTTTAAACATGTGAAGAATGACAGAGAACAGCAGCGGTGACGCCTGCGATTAGCTAACATTCATCAACAGGAACGAACCACTCCCCCCCCCCTCCCCACACACACACACACACACACACACACACACACACACACACACACACTCACACACACACACACACACACACACACACACTCACACACACACACACACACACACACACACTATAATAAATGGAGCCATCTCTGATAATAATTCACAGGGAGAAAGATGAGAGTGTAAATGTGAGTCTGCTAACAGGAACTCATCATGAATCTGCTCCTACATAATAAAACGACTTAATAAATTAGTGTTTCCTTCACATCAATATGTTCATTCAGACATAAAAAAGCACAATTTTAGGACAAATATTTGCAGCTAGAGGAGCTTCGTTGTGCAGGAAGCGTCTAAAAACAGAACTATAACAACAGCTTCAGTCATATCAGTGTTAACACAGGAGTAGCAGAACTATCTGGCAGAGAGTATTGCTATTATATCTTGAGCCTGGAGGAATAGTTCAGGGCTTCTGCCCTTTTCTATTCATTGAAGGTGGAGCTTGGTGGGCGGCAGGAGGGGCAGGACTCTGGCAGAGGGAGGGCGCATGTGGGCCAAGGCAGGAAGAAAAAAGAGAGGGAGAGAGATAGATGAAAGATGAAAGGACAGAGGGATGAAAATGTAAGGAAAAGTAAGGAAAGGTTTAAAAATATATATATATGTCTTTTATGATTTTAATTTACTTGTGGGTTGATGTGGGTGTGTGTTTTGTTTGTGTGTTCAGTGTTCAGTGGGGGGGGGGGGGTCATGGGATCATGTAGGGTTTAGGGTGGTAGGTGGTTTTGTAGCTGGATGATGTATGACAGTGTTGTGTTGGTTGTGAGCTCGGCTTCCTTGATAGTTTTCCGTAGGGCAGGTTGGTTGTAGCGGTCTTTAGATATTTGAGAGCTATGGTTTGATGACGTTGTTTTATGGACTGAATGCCTGTAATAGTTTGTATGTAATGGTTGCTGATGAAAAAGGGGAGTCTGTGGGCAAGTTTCAGTGCTTTGTTTCGAATGGTTTGTAGTCGCTGTCGTTGGTTGTCAGAAATGATGATCCATGCGGGAACGGAGTACCCAAATAGTGGTCTGATGTATGCCATGTATACTTTGATAACTGTTGAGTGTGAGGCGCCATGTTTTCCACAGAGGGCTTTGAGGTAGTTGAGTCTATTGTTTGCTTTTTGTTCCAGTTAGTCAATATGTTTTGTCCAGGTCATGTTGTTTTGAATGGTCACTCTGAGGAAGGTTGCTTCTTTACTGAGGGGGATTTGTTGATTGTAAAGTGACAGATTCAGATTTGGTTGCAGACGTTGATTTTTGGCAGAGGAGTAGAAGGATGAATCGGGTCTTTATACTGCAGCTGATTGTGATGAGCATCAGGTGTGTCAAACCTCCACCACACAGCCCCGCCTCTTGCCAATGGGAAACAAAGACATACAGGGGAGGGAGACAAGGGGAGGAGGAGCAGGTGGGGAGTTCTGGTCCTCTGAAATGAGGCCAACGCGGAAGTAACTTAAAACTGCATTCTATCAAAAGGCCACCAGGGGGCGACCGTTTTGGTGCCAAAAGGACTTCCGTCTCTATACAAGTCAATGGAGAATTTCACCAACTTCTCACTTGATTTCTAACCTCAGTAAACGTTTTCAAAATGTGTTTATGGTCTCAATCGCTAGTTTAAAGCCTTCTTCAATGCAGTATGATGTTCATTTGGGACATTTTGGCCTCCCTGATTTTATATGTGACGATAAAGCAGGGTATGCATTAGGGCGTGGCTACGTGGTGATTGACAGGTTGATTGGTTCACAGGTTCAGGAGGGCGCCTCATGCTCCTCCTGATGCCCATATAAGTAGAATCCCTGTTTTTATTTTTCCCAGCATGCACCTGAAATTTTCAAGATGGCGCTGCTCAGATCCGATGCTATTGGCCTCCCGAGCAGCAGTCCACAAACCAATGGGTGACGTCACGGATGTTACGTCCATTATATATACAGTCTATGTGCTGAACAGAAGGGAAGGAGACAAGACGGACAAGGAAACTCATCACCTAAATATGATGAACCACTGAGCAGTAAACAGGATTAAAATGTTCAAACCTTCATGTCACACATATAGAAACAGAGTGAGCAGTGTCACATTAACATAATAATTAAAACATCATCACACAGCTTCCCTCTGGTCTCTGTCTGACCTTTGACCTCTGACCCTGATTTCATTCATCCTCGCTGTAATTACGCCGATGGAGAATATATCAATCACTGAGGCGGCAAACTCAGAGCAGCTGCATCTGATTTTATGATGTTGTCTCATTGAGAGTGTCTTTATTAACAGAGTTGAGCAGCAGTCAGTATGAACAGTAAACGTTCCTCCGGTTCATTCTGACTATTAAAAGATGTGTGTTAATAATTACAGTGACATTGAGGTTAATTGTCTCGTCTCCTCTGCCATGAAGGAATCCCAACACAATTTGTTAGAAACAGCAGCCAAGAGAGACGCTCTGACCCAGATCTGGTCTCTTTAGGGGGGGGGGGGGGGGGGGTGACAAAGTCAGCCAAGGACTTCCTGTTAGCACCTCTAAAATAAGAGCGTCGTCGTTTGTTTTACTCTGAAAGAAAGAATCAGTTTCTAATAGTGATGAGAAATGTTCAGACTCACTGAGTTATT
>NC_084975.1:675065-677565 GCF_963691925.1 Scomber scombrus | reverse complement strand
GTTTTCTTCAGTCAGGATTTCGACCACACAGCAGTGAGACGCTCTCGTTAACGTCTTCAATGACAGGAGCAGAATATCAGTGTTAGTGTAACTGGATCTCACCGCTGCATTTAACACGGTCGACCACAACATGTTACTATAAAGACCGGAGGGGACCAGAACTGAGTATCAGTACCTGAAACCTTTAAGATACCGACTGAAATACATTGATACCAAGTAGTTTGGAAACGTCTCCAGAATTGAAAATGAGATTTACTGCAGAGCACGGGGAAGTTTGGGCTGGTAGCTGAGAGCTGGGAGCTGAGGCTGGGGCAGATAGGAGCCGGTGGGGGCCGATGGGGGCTGATAGGGGGCCGATAGGGGCAGATAAGAGCCGATGGGGGCAGATGGGGGCAGATAGGAGCCGATGGGGCAGATAGGGGGCAGATAGGAGCCGATGGGGGCTGATAGGAGCCGATGGGGGCTGATGGGAGCCGATGGGGGCAGATGGGGGCAGATAGGAGCCGATGGGGGCTGATAGGGGGCCGATAGGGGCAGATAAGAGCCGATGGGGGCAGATGGGGGCAGATAGGAGCCGATGGGGGCAGATAGGGGCAGATAGGAGCCGATGGAGGCTGATAGGAGCCGATGGGGGCTGATGGGAGCCGATGGGGGCAGATGGGGGCTGATGGGAGCAGATGGGGGCTGATGGGAGCCGATGGGGGCAGATGGGGGGCTGAGGGAGCAGATCTGAAGGCAGAAGTTCAGGATTCGACCAGGCGAGATGCAGCAAACGGGGGGCCGGAGGCTGCAGAGGAGAAGAGAGAGGAATGCGACGATGGTGACGACGACGGGGGCTGAACACAGTTTTTCGGCGGTTGTCTCGTTGACTTTGAGCACATGAGGAGAACCAGAACCTCTGTGTCGCCTCATCGCTGGGTAATTTCTCGCCGCAGTCTGCTGTCATTTAGCGGCGGGTGGAGGTCAGTGTCGGAGCCACAAATAGCTCCCAAACAATTGAATCAAAATGAAGTTTTTCTCTCTTTTTTTCCTCCCTGCTGCTCGCTGTGCCGGCATCCTCCATCCTTCCTGTTTGGAATCAGTTAACCTTTCTGTTGGGGGCGGCGCGGCGGGGTCCTGCTCCTCAGATTAGCTGCTGACGCATTTATCAAGGGATGACAAATGAGCTGTCCTTCCAGACGCCTGATTACTTGACCTTTATTCTGCAGGAGCCGGGCGGTTGGCGGGGGAGAGGCGGGGGTCCCGGCGGAGCTAAGTGGTGCCGGTCTCGTATCGGCCGGCCCGTCGTGAGGGCGATGCGACACCTCGACCGCCGGCGTGAACACGAATTAAGAAAGAAGTTATTAAGATTGGCCGGCGCTGAGGCGAGGTAATTGAAAATCTCACATTCCCCCGAAACAGGCGGAGAGACGCCACATCAGGTCCTATTTGAGGCAGAGAGGCTGATGAGTATCACACATTAAAGCCTGCTGCAGGAAAATTGTCCATTTAGTGGCGTCTGAATCGAGATCATTACGAGCAGAAGAGTGTCGGCTCCCTGAACGTCACCTCTCTCCTTTCTTCTTCTTCTCCTCTCGGCTCATTTCTGGTTGTGTCGAGGAGCAGATTGTCATTCTCTGCTCTGTGTGTGTGTTTGTGTTCACAGTGAAGAAAGCCGGCAACCACAGAGAGGTTCATTACAGCCTCCTGTTGTCCTCGAGTCAAGGAAGGAAGGGAGGAAAGGAGGAAGGAAAGTAGGGAAGAAGGAAGGAAGGAAGGAAGGAAGGAGGAAAGAAGGAAAGAGGGAGGAAGAAGGAAGGAACGGAGGAAGGAAGGAAGGAAGGAAGGAAGGGAGGAAAGAAGGAAAGAAGGAAAGAAGGTAGGAGGAGGGAGGAAAGAAGGAAGGAAGAAAGGAAGGAAGGGAGGAAAGAAGGAAGGAGGGAGGAAGAAGGAAGGAACGGAGGAAGGAAGGAAGGAAGGAAGGAAGGAAGGAAGGAAGGAAGGAAGGAAGGAAAGAAGGAAGGGAGGACAGAGGAAAGAAGAAAGGAAGGTAGGAGGGAGGGAGGAAAGAAGGAAGGAAAGGAGGAAGAAGGAAGGAAGGAGGAAGGAAGGAAGAAGGAAGGAAAGGAGGGAGGAATGAAGGAGTAAGGAAGGGAGGAAGAAGGAAGGAAGGGAGGAAGGAAGAAGGAAGGAAAGGAGGGAGGGAGGGAGGGAAGGAAAGGAGGGAGGAAAGGAAAGAATGAAGGAAGGAGAGAGGGAGAAAGGAAAGGAGGAAGGGAGGAAAGAATGACAGAGGAATGAAAGAGAGAAGGAGGGAGGAAGGAAGGAAAGAAGGAAGGGAGGAAAAAGAGAGGAAGGAAAGAAAGAGAGAATGAGGGATGAAGGACAGATGGAAGGAAGGAAGGAAAGAATGACAGAGGAATGAAAGAGAGAAGGAGGAAGGAAGGAAGGACAGAAGGAAGGAAGAAAGGAGGAAGGAAAGAAGGAAGGGAGGAAAAAGAGAGGAAGGAAAGAAAGAGAG
>NC_084975.1:634403-674865 GCF_963691925.1 Scomber scombrus | reverse complement strand
CTCTCTGTCTGTAGAAACAACAAATGTTTGACACACATCATTATTTCTTGCAGAGCAGATGTAACATGAAACATGATTTAGTAATGACAACAGTTATGTTCATATCTCCTGCATGTTTTAAACATTTGTAATCTGGATATATTTGTAGAAAGAGTTTTTAACATCTAAATGTTTGACATGTGTGGTGTTAAAATGACAACAGTTTATTTAGTGACAGTTAAACTAAAGGCACTGCTGCCTGATGCTGGACTGTCACATTAACTTGTTCCTGTCTAGAAAACAAACAACACAATCTGTCCTCTGCTCCTTAACCTGTATTAAATATTGCTTCAAGCAACTAATAAACATTTCAGAACAGCAATCAAGCTCTCTGTCCACTAAATGACAGAAATAATGCAGTGAATTAAAAAGCAACAAATTGTATAAGAATCATTTTGTAATGTAGATGATCATATAAAGACAAGAACAGAGAGGCTGAGGAGAAGCTTTCTTCCCCATGCAGTCACAATACTGAACAGCAATAAATGAGTCACTCACTGCACCTTCAACTCTAAACATTCATGTTGTTGATCCCTGAACTGTGTCATTATCTGTATTACTATTGTTATCTTGTTATTCTTTAATCTTACCAGATATAAATAATCTAAGAGGATCTAAAGTGCATTTCACTAGGGTCGATACTTTAAATGGTACCGACCGAACTATGTCAGTACTACTGAGTATTTATTCACGACTAATCTTCCTTCAGCTAAACACACGAGCTGGGCAGAGCAGAATATTATGCTCCTGTTTCACAGTTATTTGTGAGATGATTATGGTGCAATACCGCCGGTGACCTGCGGTGGCGCTTGTCCAGAAATCTCATGAACATCATTACACCTAATAAACTCAGTCATAGTGTCACCATGGTAACAATAATAGCACTAATACTACACAGATGCATTGTGGGAAAACAGTGCTAACAACAGAAACACATGAATAAATATGTTTAGAAGAAATATGATTAATAAAAGTTAAATAACCCATGTGGATATATTTATATATACAGTCAGGTCCATAAATATTTGGACACTGACACAAGTTTTGTTAATTTACCTGTTTACCAAAATATATTCAACTTACAGCTTTATAATGAATCTGGGTTTTAATTCAGACTCTCAGCTTTAATCCAGACTGTAGAAAGCGTTTAGAGTTACAGATGTTTAATATGTAGCAGCCTGTTTCTGAGCGGACCATCAATAACTGGACAGGTTTGGACAGTTCCTGTTATTTCATCAATTCAACAGGTCAGTCTTTGCATGTGGAAGCTGTTCCTGTGAACCTACAACCATCTAAAGAGCTCTCAATGTTAACTGTCCAAATATTTATGGACCTGACTGTATATATTGTACTTGTGTGTATATATCGTTTTTTTCGTTTATTTTCTTTCTAATAATTGCACCCTTCATATTTATATTTATATCTTTGTTCTTTTGTTTATGTGTGTGTGTGTGTGTGTGTGTGTGTGTGTGTGTGTGTGTGTGTGTGTGTGTGTGTGTGTGTGTGTGTAGTATGTATCTGTATCTTTGCTGGACAGGTTCCATTGTACTGTGTATAACTGTGTTTGATAATTACAGTCTATTTTTATATGTTCATATTTTCAAACTTTTATATTGTTTTTAAAATAAAGAGGCAAAAAAAACTTTAAAGTAAGAATTTTGGGATTGTTTGTGTTGATACTTCAGGAGTTACAGATTTACAGTAAAGTACTGAAATGAAGTACCGTTGAGTACCGATACCAAACACCGGGTAACGGTCCTGGTATCGGTTCAAATGTGAAAGGTATCCAACCATTTCACTACACATTGTATTGTACACTTACGTGAGCAATAAAGAACTTTGATGTTGAACTCTTATTAGTATTATTCATCATAATGAATTCAGTCAAGACAAGAATTACAGAATTATAAAAGAGTAGTGTTAATATCTACAGTCTCCTCCAAAAGTATTGGAACAGTGAGGCCAATTCCTTTATTTTTGCTGTAGACTGAAAACATTTGGGTTTTGACATCAAAAGATGAATATGAGACAAGAGATCAACATCTCAGCTTTTATTTCCAGGTATTCACATCTGGATCTGATACACAACTTAGAAGATAGTATTATTTGTAACGGAACACCACATTTTTAGGTGAGCAAAAGTATTGGAACAGAAAGACTTAAAATAGATTAAAGTGAATAAGACTTAATATTTAGTTGCAAATCCTTTGCTTGCAATAACTGCATCAAGCCTTTTACCCATTAACATCACCAAACTTTTGCATTCTTCTTTTGTGATGCTTTTCCAGGCTTTCACTGCAGCCTCTTTCGGATGTTGTTTGTTTTGGGGGGTTACTCCCTTCAGTCTCCTCTTTAGCAGGTAAGATACATGCTCTATAGGGTTTAAGTCTGGAGATTGATTTGGCCAGTCTAAAACCTTCCACTTCTTGCCCCTGATGAAATCCTTTGATGTTTTTGCAGTGTGTTTTGGGTCATTATCTTGCTGCATGATGAAGGATCTCTCAATCAGTTTGGTTGCATCTTTCTTTAAATTAGCAGACAAAATGTTTCTGTAGACTTCTGAGTTCATTCTGCTGCTGCCATCATGTGTTACATCATCAATGAAGATTAATGAGCCCGTCCCAGAAGATGCCATGCAAGCCCAAGCCATGACATTACCTCCACCGTGCTTCACAGATGAAGCTTGTATGTTTGGGATCATGAGCAGATCCTTTCTTTCTCCAAACTTTGCCTTTCTATCACTTTAATAAAGGTTAATCTTTGTCTCATCAGTCCATAAAACTGTCCCAGAATGTTTGAGGCTTGTCTCTGTACTGTCTGGCAAAATCCCGCCTGGCCTTCCTATTCTTGTTGCTAATGAGTGGTTTTAATCTTCTGGTGTAGCCTCTGTACTTTTGTTCATGAAGTCTTCTGCCAACAGTAGATTCTGATACCTTCACTCCTGCCCTCTGGAGCTTGTTGCTGATGTCACTAACAGTTGTTTTAGGATCTTTCTTTACAGCTCTCACAATATTTCTGTCGTCTACTGCTGCTGTTTTCCTTGGTCTACCCGTTAGACGTCTGTTACTTAGTACACCAGTGGTTTCTTTCTTCTTCAGGACATTCCAAATGGTTGTACTGGCTATGGCCAATGTTTGTGCAATGGCTCTGATTGATTTTCCATTTTCTCTCAGCTTCACAATTCCTTTTTTTTCACCCATAGACAGCTCTCTGGTTTTCATGTTGGTTACACCTCTAACTATAATTAACTAAGTCTGCACAGGCAAAACCCAAATATAAAACTGAGCGTAGACATTCAGCACTATTTATAGTTTGAATAATCAATGTAATAGGACACAACTGGGCAACAAAACACTTGTCACTCACATGTTCCTCACCTAAAAATGTTCCGTTACAAATAATGCTATCTTTTAAGTTGTGTATCAGATCCAGATGTAAATACCTGGATATAAAAGCTGAGATGTTGATCTCTTGTCTCATATTCATCTTTTGATGTCAAACCCAAATGTTTTCAGTCTACAGCAAAAGTAAAGGAATTGCCCCCCCTGTTCCAATACTTTTGGAGGGGACTGTAGATTATCAAATGATATTAAACTGAATCATCTTCAGCTCAGTTTACAGTAGAAACAGTCTCTTACTTTGTGTCTGAGGGTCCAGGTTCATTACTGAAGAGTGGAGGAAAATCTTTAGACCGGTCACTCTTCATAGACAGACAGCTGGATATTACAGACTCTGCTCCGTCCTCCTCTTCCTCCTCTTTCTTCATCTTCTGGAGTCTGAGAGGTAAACCAGTAACACTGGAGACACACACACATACACAGTATAATAAACCCAGTCCTGCCTCTCAATTTAGTAGCTTCTTATTAGTTTACATGACTTTAACTACAACCATGTGTGTTTTCTGACTGTTTGTTGACTGTTACAATCACAGACATGAAGACTTCCTCATTGTACTAAAACAGTTTCTTTGGGTTTATTTCAGAAAGCAGGTTAAACAAACTCTGAGTTGAACCCTGAGATGAAACTGAGTTTTCGGATCCAGAACAGCTGATCAGTTTGATCAACTCTGACTGACAGAGACAACAATGTGCCAGCAAAGGCAGAGAAGAAGAAGAAGACTGCAAGATAGTAAACATGTAAACAATGCAGGATTTAAAAGAGATGTTTGATGAGGAGGGAAGTGGATTCAACACATTAGGTAGCTGTAATTAAACCACTTCTTAAAAAGCCTACTCTTGAACCAGAGGTTCTAGCCAACTATAGATTGATATCTAACCTCTATATCTATATCTATTATCTATATCTAACCTCTATATCTATTATCTATATCTAACCTCTATATCTATTATCTATATCTAACCTCTATATCTATTATCTATATCTAACCTCTATATCTATTATCTATATCTAACCTCTATATCTATTATCTATATCTAACCTCTATATCTATTATCTATATCTAACCTCTATATCTATATCTATTATCTATATCTATTATCTATATCTATTATCTATATCTAACCTCTATATCTATTATCTATATCTATTATCTATATCTAACCTCTATATCTATATCTATTATCTATATCTAACCTCTATATCTATTATCTATATCTAACCTCTATATCTATTATCTATATCTAACCTCTATATCTATATCTAACCTCTATATCTATATCTATTATCTATATCTATTATCTATATCTATTATCTATATCTAACCTCTATATCTATATCTATTATCTATATCTATTATCTATATCTATTATCTATATCTAACCTCTATATCTATATCTATTATCTATATCTATTATCTATATCTATTATCTATATCTAACCTCTATATCTATATCTATTATCTATATCTAACCTCTATATCTATATCTATTATCTATATCTAACCTCTATATCTATATCTAACCTCTATATCTATATCTATTATCTATATCTATTATCTATATCTATTATCTATATCTAACCTCTATATCTATATCTATTATCTATATCTATTATCTATATCTATCCTCTATATCTAACCTCTATATCTATATCTATTATCTATATCTATTATCTATATCTATTATCTATATCTAACCTCTATATCTATTATCTATATCTATTATCTATATCTATTATCTATATCTAACCTCTATATCTATATCTATTATCTATATCTATTATCTATATCTAACCTCTATATCTATATCTATTATCTATATCTATCCTCTATATCTATTATCTATATCTATTATCTATATCTATTATCTATATCTAACCTCTATATCTATATCTATTATCTATATCTATTATCTATATCTAACCTCTATATCTATATCTATTATCTATATCTATTATCTATATCTAACCTCTATATCTATATCTATTATCTATATCTATTATCTATATCTATTATCTATATCTATTATCTATATCTAACCTCTATATCTATTATCTATATCTAACCTCTATATCTATTATCTATATCTAACCTCTATATCTATATCTAACCTCTATATCTATATCTAACCTCTATATCTATATCTAACCTCTATATCTATATCTAACCTCTATATCTATATCTATTATCTATATCTATTATCTATATCTATATCTATTATCTATATCTATTATCTATATCTATTATCTATATCTATATCTATTATCTATATCTATTATCTATATCTATTATCTATATCTAACCTCTATATCTATCCTCTATATCTATTATCTATATCTAACCTCTATATCTATATCTATATCTATTATCTATATCTAACCTCTATATCTATTATCTATATCTAACCTCTATATCTATATCTAACCTCTATATCTATATCTATTATCTATATCTATTATCTATATCTAACCTCTATATCTATATCTATATCTATTATCTATATCTAACCTCTATATCTATTATCTATATCTAACCTCTATATCTATATCTAACCTCTATATCTATATCTAACCTCTATATCTATATCTAACCTCTATATCTATATCTAACCTCTATATCTATATCTAACCTCTATATCTATATCTAACCTCTATATCTATATCTAACCTCTATATCTATATCTAACCTCTATATCTATATCTATTATCTATATCTAACGTCTATATCTATATCTATATCTATATCTATTATCTATATCTAACCTCTATATCTATATCTAACCTCTCCTTTCTTTCTAAGATCCTTGAGAAAGCCGTCACCAATCAGCTGTGTAACTTTCTAAATAATAACAGCTTATTTGATGATTTTCAGTCTGGATTTAGAGCTCATCATAGCACAGAAACTGCACTAGTAAAAGTTACTAATGACCTTTTAACTTCATCAGACAATGGACTTCTCTCTGTCCTCGTCCTGTTAGATGTTAGTGCTGCCTTCGACTAGCCTGGCTAACAACAAACCGCGTCTCAATCTCATGTGAGATTGAGGTAGGGTCTGGCAAGGAGCCGTTCATTTCCTCGTATTTAAGGCGGGATTCAACGAATGACGATCAAATGCTTCTGTAAGCTACTGGACAAACTTACAGCCAATCATATTAACAATAGACGATGACGTAATCAGAGCCTGTAGCAGCGTGAACACTTCCTGTTTATGAAGGGAAAATCATTCAGCACAAGTTTTTGTTCTATTTTCAAAGTGATCTTGTCTTCCAGTTTATTTGGCACACAATCTCCTGCTGCTTGGAACGGTTGCTGCTCCTCTGTTGCCGCCATGCTGGATGTAAACAGAGTCGCTCTACGCTCATCATCGCCTTGAGCCCGCCTCCCCGTTCTGTGATTGGTTCCCTATCTCGGGCGAAAATGTTGTCTTGGTGGCCATGCTAACTTTCAGAGAGAAGTAGAATCTCGCTGGAATGAGAGCATGGGTTTACCCAGGCTAGCCTTCGACACTATTGATCATCAAATCCTGTTACAGAGACTTGAACATTTAATTGGCATTAAAGTTTACAGTAGAAACAGTCTCTTACTTTGTGTCTGAGGGTCCAGGTTGTTTACTGAAGAGTGGAGGAGGATCTTTAGACCGGTCACTCTTCACAGACAGACAGCTGGATATTACAGACTCTGCTCCGTCCTCCTCTTCCTCCTGTTTCTTCATCTTCTGGAGTCTGAGAGGTAAACCAGTAACACTGGAGACACACACACATACACAGTATAATGAACCCAGTCCTGCCTCTCAGCTTAGTAGCTTCTTATTAGTTTACATGACTTTAACTACAACCATGTGTGTTTTCTAGTCATCACAAAGAGAAACTTTGACTCTGGTTTAAATCCAACAAACAGACTTCAGATAAACATGTGTGTGCTTCTTAACTGTGACTTCTCTCTATTTAGAGGCAGCAGTGAGTCACGTTATGAGCTGCTGATTGTTAACTTTCTGTTACAGTTTTATAGTTGATGTAATTTAGATATTTGAGACAGAAAAAAAACAATAAAAAAACAATTAACAAAATAACAATACATACAACATGTTATTTTACATGAATTTGTGTCTGAAATGAAAGAACAATGATGTAAATATTGAAACTATATCAGCTATAAAACTGTAACCAACATTTAACAATCAGCCTCATAACACGTTACATCGCTGTGAGGACGCAGAAACCAGGAAAAGAACAACAGGAAACTACTTCTGAACACCTCAAACTCTGTTCATCAACTAAATGATTCACCTGAAAACTGATCATCAGATTGATCAATAATGACAGTAATCATTATTTACAGTCCTGATATTAACACTCACCTGCCTCAGACTGGCTGTTTTCCTCCTTCTGCTCTGAGGACTGTAAAATGAAGCCTGACTGAATACTTTCACTTCCTGTCTGTTTGTTCCTTTTTCTTTAGTGGAAGTCACGTGTGTGCGTATGTGTGTGTGTGTGTGTGTGTGTGTGTGTGTGTGTGTGTGGTGTGTGTGTTTCCTGTTTAAGACTTTTCTAGTTTAGTAACTTTATTGTCATTATATTGAGGTTCAGACAACAATATAATGAAATGTAGATAGCACTCCCTGAGACATAACAACATTTAAGACAATTAAAAACAACTTAACATTAACAATCTATAAGAGCAACAAAGTGCAATATGCAATATAAAAAGGTGCAAACAGTATCAGTTCTCATTGTAACATTAGGCCACAATCAGTGAGTGTGTGTGTGAGTGGGATGAGGGGATCAGGCCGTGTTCATTAGTTTAACAGCTTGGGGGAAGAAGCTGTTTTTCAGTCTTGTAGTGTGTGACTGAATGGTCCTGTATCTCCTGCCAGAGGGAAGTAGTTGGATGTGATGGGTCACGAATGATATTTAAGGCCCTGCCCTGACAGCGGGTTTGGTAAATGTCCCCAATTGCAGGAAGCTGGCCTAGGACTGTTGTGTCATCTTGAACGTTTAATCTGGGCCAGAATTAATCTCTCAAAGCATTTGGCTATGACATACACAGTATAATAAACCAAGTTATATATAACATGTTATTTTACATGAATTTGTGTCTGAAATGAAAGAACAATGATGTAAATATAGAAACTATATCAGCTATAAAACTGTAACCAACATTTAACAATCAGCCTCATAACACGTTACATCGCTGTGAGGACGCAGAAACCAGGAAAAGAACAACAGGAAACTACTTCTGAACACCTCAAACTCTGTTCATCAACTAAATGATTCACCTGAAAACTGATCATCAGATTGATCAATAATGACAGAAATCATTATTTACAGTCCTGATATTAACACTCACCTGCCTCAGACTGGCTGTTTTCCTCCTTCTGCTCTGAGGACTGTAAAATGGCGTCTGACTGATTTTCACTTCCCGTCTGTTTGTTCCTTCTTCTTTACTGGAAGTCACGTGTGAGTGTGTGTGTGTGTGTGTGTGTGTGTGTGTGTCTGTGTGTGTGTGTGTGTGTGTGTGTGTGTGTGTGTGTGTGTGTGTGTGTCTCCAGATTAACTCACAGTTTAAAGTGTGAGCTGTGAATTTAATTGAAGAGCTTTCTGTAAAGTTTTCTGACTGTTAGTTTGCTGTTACAAACACAGACATGAAGACTTCCTCATTGTAGTAAAACAGTTATTTTCTGTGGGTTTATTTCAGAAAGCAGGTTAAACAAACTCTGAGTTGAACCCTGAGATGAAACTGAGTTTTCGGATCCAGAACAGCTGATCAGTTTGATCAACTCTGACTGACAGAGACAACAATGTGCCAGCAAAGGCAGAGAAGAAGAAGAAGACTGCAAGATAGTAAACATGTAAACAATGCAGGATTTAAAAGAGATGTTTGATGAGGAGGGAAGTGGATTCCAGTGGCGGCTGGTGACAAAAATGTTTGGGGGGGCGCAGTTTGATGGTTGGTGGTCCTAGGGTTAGTGTCAAATAAGCCGTAGCACCACTTCATACCACAGCAAAAAAATATAAATAAGAAAGAAAAACTAATCTAAAAACAACACAACACACTATAATGTCCCCTGGTTTGTCCCAGTATGGTATCTCTGACCCACAGAGAGAGGAATAAAAAATTATAACCAGACATGATAAAATGCCCATTTCACTCACATCACCTAAAGATACCAGCAGTTAAAGCAGAGTTACTAATAAGGTAATATACTTAAAAAGAGACACCACCTATATTTTAGTTATTGTGTCTTCAGTCCTGATTTCACTGTAATCTGTTAGTTGTTGCAATACCTAAACATGACAATAGATGGCGCATTAAGCACTATACACTGCTGTGATTAAGCATAATTTATTTAACTTATTTTAATAATGAAATGTACCCAAATCAACTGTAATAGTCAAAATTACTTCCATCATTTCTTATCCTACATTTATGCATTTTAGTTTTTTACACTTCATAGTTATGTCTTTTATAAAGTCTTTTTTAACACTTTACAATATTAATAACAGGAATGCAGCTACTACCTGATCTTTTATATGTCCTGTTGGAGCTGCTGGATGCAGCCACTGACTGAATCTATGTTCCTCTTCTGGAGCTTGGCATAGCAGAGGTCCACATGTGGCCAGATGTGGTGAAACAGCTGCAGAAAGAGCTCAGCAATGCTAAGTCTGCTAAAAACAACTTAGCTCCATGCTATTGTCTCGATGGCTGCAGCTTTCTGTTTGCATTTTTTCAGAGAGATGTTTTAGGTCTCGTTCCCCTGTCGTTGTCCACAACGTTTCGGTGCTGACACTTTGAAACAGCAAACAGATTAAGCAATAAAAGGAATAACTCACACTGCATCCAGCTAGCCAGCTCCGTTTATCATAACAGCAGCAGGAGAAACTCTCAGCTCCTCCATCACCTGCTGCTGCTTTATCCTCTTTCTCTCTTCTAGTGAAAGTCTTGTGAAATTATGTTTTTGTAGAGAAATTACAAAATAATCTTCTTTAATTTCCGCGGCTCCACTTTAACGTCATCTCCTGAACCTACCGTCAGCAGGAGTTTGGGTGACAGCAGCTGACGGGAAGGCGTGAATGACAGCCGGAAATGTCCAATCACAGTAGATTAAAAAACATGAAACAACAATTCGCTGCCAATAAAAGCGGGCGTGTCCGGGGCGCACTGAGCTGCGCCCCGTGGGAAACGTGACGCAGGCCAATGAGAGAGCAGCATCAGGTCACATGCTTGTCAAAAGTTTGAGGGCTTGCATTGACTTCCATTAGTCCGGCGCCCCGCATACAGGAAGTACATATAGAAATTAATAAAATACCATTTGGAATCGATTTATAATGAATGATGACAGGTGCTTAGAGGCTAACAGGACCATCTTGCTAACTAATACCATTTATTTCATAATTATTTAGCATTATCTAATTCATTTATGTTTAATATGTTTAAGTAGATTTTGGCCAGATATTTGATGGGGGCGGCGCCCCAGCGCCCCGCATTGACCGGCCGCCACTGGTGGATTCAACACATTAGGTAGCTGTAATTAAACCACTTCTTAAAAAGCCTACTCTTGAACCAGAGGTTCTAGCCAACTATAGACCTATATCTAACCTCTATATCTATTATCTATATCTAACCTCTATATCTATTATCTATATCTAATCTCCCCTTTCTCTCTAAGATCCTTGAGAAAGCCGTCACCAATCAGCTGTGTAACTTTCTACATAATAACAGCTTATTTGATGATTTTCAGTCTGGATTTAGAGCTCATCATAGCACAGAAACAGCACTGGTAAAAGTTACTAATGACCTTTTAACTTCATCAGATAATGGACTTCTCTCTGTCCTCGTCCTGTTAGATCTTAGTGCTGCCTTCGACACTATTGATCATCAAATCCTGTTAAAGAGACTTGAATATTTAATTGGTATTAAAGGAACAGCATTAAACTGGTTTAAATCATATTTATCTGATAGATTTCAGTTTGGAAATGTTAATGATAAATCCTCCATGCAAACAAAAGTTAGACACGGTGTTCCTCAGAGTTCAGTGCTTGGTCCAATACTATTCTCCTTATATATGCTTCCTTAAGTTAATACTATTCTCCTTATATATGCTTCCTTTAGTTATACTATTCTCCTTATATATGCTTCCTTTAGTTATACTATTCTCCTTATATATGCTTCCTTTAGTTAATACTATTCTCCTTATATATGCTTCCTTTATTATACTATTCTCCTTATATATGCTTCCTTTAGTTAATACTATTCTCCTTATATATGCTTCCTTTAGTTATACTATTCTCCTTATATATGCTTCCTTTAGTTATACTATTCTCCTTATATATGCTTCCTTTAGTTAATACTATTCTCCTTATATATGCTTCCTTTAGTTAGTGCCACGGGTGCTACGCTCCGAGGCACTCCCCTAATCTTCACCATACTTATTATTAGTGCCACGGGTGCTACGCTCCGAGGCATCTCTTATTCTTCACCATACTTATTAGTGCCACGGGTGCTACGCTCCGAGGCATCTCTTAATATTGCTCAAACTTAATTAGTGCCACGGGTGCTACGCTCCGAGGCATCTCTTATTCTTCGCCGTACTTAATTAGTGCCACGGGTGCTACGCTCCGAGGCACCTCTTATTCTTCACCATACTTATTAGTGCCACGGGTGCTACGCTCCGAGGCATCTCTTATTCTTCACCATACTTATTATTAGTGCCACGGGTGCTACGCTCCGAGGCACTCCCCTCAGCAGTAATACTGCAGAGGGGAGTGCCTCGGGGCAAAGCCCCGAGGCATCTCTTAATATTGCTCATACTTATTCTTTTCATTCTTCCGCCAAATTTCGGCGCGTAACTCCTCCCACAGCTTTGAGAAAACCCCGACAATATATACATCAAAACGTGCGGCTCGATCAGGAGATGGGTGCTATTATTCAGAATGTCCAGAATCCAAATTTTCCCAGAGTTATTCCCAAATTACCGGAAAATTTCTCCATTGAAAATGAATGGGAATTTTTTTTTAAAACCACAAATTTTCACCTTTTTTCAGAGTCACCTAGCTCTCTCATACCTGCACGTAGAAATGTGATTCAAACTTTAAAACGGAGGAAAACTTGTGCTCTCTCCAAAACACCAAACAGTTTTTACATAACATGTAAACTTTTCAAACTATGAGCAGTCAAACGAGGAGTGGAAATCACTTTTTCTTCAAAGTTAGAGTGGAAGCGTCAGTTAGCTTGAGTGTGAGAAGCAGTAAAATATGAACTTAATTTTTATTTTTAACTCGAGCTCACGGCCCAACCGTGAAAAGGAGACAAATAATTTTTTGTCTAAATGTAGACATAGGTGTTGGGATTCATAAAATGTTACGTTGACAGGCGGAGTCTGCACAAAATTTAAACGGGGGGGCCGAGACCGGCGGCAATACCTGTCTTGCTCCCCATTGACTGTAATGTAATCGTCTGTTTTTTTTCAAAAGAATCTCACTCTGTCTTCACACTGAGCTTACTCGCTCATTTTAAGGAGTATCTGAATAAAATAAACACTGTCAGAATCTGCCGGCTTCTGTGTCTCTCACGGTGATTTCGGTTTTTGGACAGGAGTTACGGTTTTCTCACAGTTTGCAATTGTTCGGGACCTTGTCAGAAGCCAAATTCTGAGGCATTTTGAGAATTTTTTCCAAGCAGATTCTCAAATCACCGTAGCAACCGTAGAACCTCTGCTGACCTTGACAGCCTGTTGCTGGGCGGAAACTGACCTACTTTTCTGTGATTGGCTAATTCCTGTCTGTCTATTTTGTCAGTTAACCAAGCTAGCTCTCAGCAATAGCATCCATGTTTAGGGTAGAGGTGGTGACTTTGATTAACAGTTGACACTCTGTAGGGGGCGGGGCTTCCGCGGAGTCGGTGGGAACGCCCACAGAGGTGGTGACTTTGATTGACAGGTGACACTGGTTAGTGGGCGGGGCTTCCATGGCTGATTTTTACACAACTTTGAAGCCCAATTTCACATATTTGGCAATTTTTTTAATCATTCACATTTGGCAGGGTGGTTAACAACACACTCTTCTGTGGCATGTCAAACTCAGAATACATATTTATTCTTACTTTACAGGGACTTTAATTAGTTTAAATAAATATTATTTATGCTTAAATATGATTAACTGGAATATTGGAATTGAAATACTGGAATATTTCCAGTCAATTTCCAAGAAAAATTCCAGTCATAAAAAATTATAATAAAATCTACTCTCTTAATGATAAGATTTACTTATTAATTTCATAACAGTGATGTTCCTGTCTGTGAAAAAAATGAAGTAGACTTTAATTAATTAGTTTAAATAAGTATTATTTATGCTTAAATATGATTAACATTTACTTAATATTTTCAGGTATGTTAAGTTGAGAATAAAGTACATTACACTTGATACTGACTAGTAAGATGTACTTAATACTCGAAACCAGAATATGATCAGGGTCCAGTTTTGAACACTGGAAATAAATCGTGTACTCGTTCCGGCAGCAGTCCCGTGGCACTCAAAATTTCCCTGGAATTTTCTAGTTAGTGCCACGGGTGCTACGCTCCGAGGCATCTCTTATTCTTCACCATACTTATTAGTGCCACGGGTGCTACGCTCCGAGGCACTCCCCTCAGCAGTAATACTGCAGAGGGGAGTGCCTCGGGGCGAAGCCCCGAGGCATCTATTAATCTTCACCATACTTATTCTTATTCTTTTTATTCTTCCGCCAAATTTCGGCGCGTAACTCCTCCCACAGCTTTGAGAAAACCCCGACAATATATACATCAAAACGTGCGGCTCGATCGGGAGATGGGTGTTATTATTCAGAATGTCCAGAATCCAATTTTTCCCAGAGTTATTCCCAAAATACCGGGAAATTTCTCCATTGAAAATGAATGGGAATTTTTTTTTAAAACCACAAATTTTCACCTTTTTTCAGAGTCACCTAGCTCTCTCATACCTCCACGTAGAAATGTGATTCAAACTTTAAAACGGAGGAAAACTTGTGCTCTCTCCAAAACACCAAACAGTTTTTACATAACATGTAAACTTTTCAAACTATGAGCAGTCAAACGAGGAGTGGAAATCACTTTTTCTTCAAAGTTAGAGTGGAAGCGTCAGTTAGCTTGAGTGTGAGAAGCAGTAAAATATGAACTTAATTTTTATTTTTATCTCGAGCTCACGGCCCAACCGTGACAAGGAGACAAATATTTTTTTGTCAAAATGTAGACATAGGTGTTGGGATTCATAAAATGTGACATTGACAGGCGGGGTCTGCACAAAATTTAAACGGGGGGGCCGAGACCGGCGGCAATACCTGTCTTGCTCCCCATTGACTGTAATGTAATCGTCTGTTTTTTTTCAAAAGAATCTCACTCTGTCTTCGCACTGAGCTTACATGCTCATTTTAAGGAATATCTGAATAAAATAAACACTGTCAGAATCTGCCGGCTTCTGTGTCTCTCACGGTGTTTTCGGTTTTTGGACAGGAGTTACGGTTTTCTCACAGTTTGCAATTGTTCGGGACCTTGTCAGAAGCCAAATTCTGAGGTATTTTGAGAATTTTTTCCAAGCAGATTCTCAAATCACCGTAGCAACCGTAGAACCTCTGCTGACCTTGACAGCCTGTTGCTGGGCGGAAACTGACCTACTTTTCTGTGATTGGCTAATTCCTGTCTGTCTATTTTGTCAGTTAACCAAGCTAGCTCTCAGCAATAGCATCCATGTTTAGGGTAGAGGTGGTGACTTTGATTAACAGTTGACACTCTGTAGGGGGCGGGGCTTCCGCGTAGTCGGTGGGAACGCCCACAGAGGTGGTGACTTTGATTGACAGGTGACACTGGTTAGTGGGCGGGGCTTCCATGGCTGATTTTTACACAACTTTGAAGCCCAATTCCACATATTTGGCAATTTTTTTAATCATTCACATTTGGCAGGGTGGTTAACAACACAGTTTTCTGTGGCATGTCAAACTCAGAACACATATTTATTCTTTCTTTACAGGGACTTTAATTAGTTTAAATAAATATTATTTATGCTTAAATATGATTACCTGGAATATTGGAATTGAAATACTGGAATATTTCCAGTCAATTTCCAAGAAGAATTCCAGTCATAAAAAACTATAATAAAATCTACTCTCTTCATGATAAGATTTACTTATTAATTTCATAACAGTGATGTTCATGTCTGTGAAAAAAATTAAAGTAGACTTTAATTAATTAGTTTAAATAAATATTATTTATGTTTAAATATGATGAACATTTACTTAATATTTCCGGGATGTTAAGTTGCGAATAAAGTACATTACACTTGATACTGACTAGTAAGATGTACTTAATACTCAAAACCAGAATATGATCAGGGTGACTTTTGAACACTGGAAATAAATCGTGTACTCGTTCCGGCAGCAGTCCGTGGCACTCAAAATTTCCCTGGAATTTTCTAGTTAGTGCCACGGTTGCTACGCTCCGAGGCATCTCTTAATATTGCTCATACTTATTAGTGCCACGGGTGCTACGCTCCGAGGCACTCCCCTCAGCAGTAATACTGCAGAGGGGAGTGCCTCGGGGCAAAGCCCCGAGGCATCTCTTATTCTTCACCATACTTATTATTAGTGCCACGGGTGCTACGCTCTGAGGCACTCCCCTCAGCAGTAATACTGCAGAGGGGAGTGCCTCGGGGCGAAGCCCCGAGGCATCTCTTATTCTTCACCATACTTATTCTTCTTTTTATTCTTCCGCCAAATTTCGGCGCGTAACTCCTCCCACAGCTTTGAGAAAACCCCGACAATATATACATCAAAACGTGCGGCTCGATCGGGAGATGGGTGCTATTATTCAGAATGTCCAGAATCCAATTTTTCCCAGAGTTATTCCCAAAATACCGGGAAATTTCTCCATTGAAAATGAATGGGAATTTTTTTTTAAAACCACAAATTTTCACCTTTTTTCAGAGTCACCTAGCTCTCTCATACCTCCACGTAGAAATGTGATTTAAACTTTAAAACGGAGGAAAACTTGTGCTCTCTCCAAAACACCAAACTTTTTTTACATAACATGTAAACTTTTCAAACTATGAGCAGTCAAACGAGGAGTGGAAATCACTTTTTCTTCAAAGTTAGAGTAGAAGCGTCAGTTAGCTTGAGTGTGAGAAGCAGTAAAATATGAACTTAATTTTTATTTTTAACTCGAGCTCACGGCCAAACCGTGACAAGGAGACAAATAATTTTTTGTCAAAATGTAGACATAGGTGTTGGGATTCATAAAATGTGACATTGACAGGCGGGGTCTGCACAAAATTTAAACGGGGGGGCCGAGACCGGCGGCAATACCTGTCTTGCTCCCCATTGACTGTAATGTAATCGTGTTTTTTTTCAAAAGAATCTCACTCTGTCTTTGCACTGAGCTTACTCGCTCATTTTAAGGAGTATCTGAATAAAATAAACACTGTCAGAATCTGCCGGCTTCTGTGTCTCTCACAGTGTTTTCGGTTTTTGGACAGGAGTTACGGTTTTCTCACAGTTTGTAATTGTTCGGGACCTTGTCAGAAGCCAAATTCTGAGGCATTTTGAGAATTTTTTCCAAGCAGATTCTCAAATCACTGTAGCAACCGTAGAACCTCTGCTGTCCTTGACAGCCTGTTGCTGGGCGGAAACTGACCTACTTTTCTGTGATTGGCTGATTCCTGTCTGTCTTATTTTGTCAGTTAACCAAGCTGGCTCTCAGCAATAGCATCCATGTTTCTGGTAGAGGTGGTGACTTTGATTGACAGGTGACACTGGGTAGGGGGCGGGGCTTCAGCGAATTTGGCGGGAACGCCCACAGAGACAGAGGCGGATTTTTACACAACTTTGAAGCCTAATTTCACATATTTAGCCATTTTTTTAATCATTCACATTTGGCAGGGTGGTTAACAACACACTCTTCTGTGGCATGTCAAACTCAGAACACATATTTATTCTTACTTTACAGGGACTTTAATTAGTTTAAATAAATATTATTTATGCTTAAATATGATTAACTGGAATATTGGAATTGAAATACTGGAATATTTCCAGTCAATTTCCAAGAAGAATTCCAGTCATAAAAAATTATAATAAAATCTACTCTCTTAATGATAAGATTTACTTATTAATTTCATAACAGTGATGTTCCTGTCTGTGAAAAAAATGAAGTAGACTTTAATTAATTAGTTTAAATAAATATTATTTATGCTTAAATATGATTAACATTTACTTAATATTTTCAGGTATGTTAAGTTGAGAATAAAGTGCATTACACTTGATACTGACTAGTAAGATGTACTTAATACTCGAAACCAGAATATGATCAGGGTGACTTTTGAACACTGGAAATAAATCGTGTACTCGTTCCGGCAGCAGTCCCGTGGCACTCAAAATTTCCCTGGAATTTTCTAGTTCTTCTTTTTATTCTTCCGCCAAATTTCGGCGCGTAACTCCTCCCACAGCTTTGAGAAAACCCCAACAATATATACATCAAAACGTGCGGCTCGATCGGGAGATGGGTGCTATTATTCAGAATGTCCAGAATCCAATTTTTCCCAGAGTTATTCCCAAAATACCGGGAAATTTCTCCATTGAAAATGAATGGGAATTTTTTTTTAAAACCACAAAATTTCACCTTTTTTCAGAGTCACCTAGCTCTCTCATACTTGCACGTAGAAATGTGATTCAAACTTTAAAACGGAGGAAAACTTGTGCTCTCTCCAAAACACCAAACAGTTTTTACATAACATGTAAACTTTTCAAACTATGAGCTGTCAAACGAGGAGTCGAAATCACTTTTTCTTCAAAGTTAGAGTGGAAGCGTCAGTTAGCTTGAGTGTGAGAAGCAGTAAAATATGAACTTAATTTTTATTTTTAACTCGAGCTCACGGCCAAACCGTGAAAAGGAGACAAATAATTCTTTGTCAAAATGTAGACATAGGTGTTGGGATTCATAAAATGTGACATTGACAGGCGGGGTCTGCACAAAATTTAAACGGGGGGGCCGAGTCCGGCGGCAATACCTGTCTCGCTCCCCATTGACCCTAATGTAATCGTCTGGTTTTTTTCAAAAGAATCTCACTCTGTCTTCGCACTGAGCTTACGCGCTCATTTTAAGGAGTATCTGAATAAAATAAACACTGTCAGAATCTGCCGGCTTCTGTGTCTCTCACAGTGTTTTCGGTTTTTGGACAGGAGTTACGGTTTTCTCACAGTTTGCAATTGTTCAGGACCTTGTCAGAAGCCAAATTCTGAGGCATTTTGAGAATTTTTTCCAAGCAGATTCTCAAATCACCATAGCAACCGTAGAACCTCTGCTGTTCTTGACAGCCTGTTGCTGGGCGGAAACTGACCTACCTTTCTGTGATTGGCTGATTCCTGTCTATCTATTTTGTCAGTTAACCAAGCTGGCTCTCAGCAATAGCATCCATGTTTAGGGTAGAGGTGGTGACTTTGATTAACAGTTGACACTCTGTAGGGGGCGGGGCTTCCGCGGACTCGGTGGGAACGCCCACAGAGGTGGTGACTTTGATTGACAGGTGACACTGGTTAGTGGGCGGGGCTTCCATGGCTGATTTTTACACAACTTTGAAGCCCAATTTCACATATTTGGCAATTTTTTTAATCATTCACATTTGGCAGGGTGGTTAACAACACACTTTTCTGTGGCATGTCAAACTCAGAACACATATTTATTCTTTCTTTACAGGGACTTTAATTAGTTTAAATAAATATTATTTATGCTTAAATATGATTACCTGGAATATTGGAATTGAAATACTGGAATATTTCCAGTCAATTTCCAAGAAGAATTCCAGTCATAAAAAACTATAATAAAATCTACTCTCTTCATGATAAGATTTACTTATTCATTTCATAACAGTGATGTTCATGTCTGTGAAAAAATTAAAGTAGACTTTTATTAATTAGTTTAAATAAATATTATTTATGTTTAAATATGATGAACATTTACTTAATATTTCCGGGATGTTAAGTTGCGAATAAAGTACATTACACTTGATACTGACTAGTAAGATGTACTTAATACTCAAAACCAGAATATGATCAGGGTGACTTTTGAACACTGGAAATAAATCGTGTACTCGTTCCGGCAGCAGTCCCGTGGCACTCAAAATTTCCCTGGAATTTTCTAGTTCTTTTTATTCTTCCGCCAAATTTCGGCGCGTAACTCCTCCCACAGCTTTGAGAAAACCCCGACAATATATACATCAGAACGTGCGGCTCGATCAGGAGATGGGTGCTATTATTCAGAATGTCCAGAATCCAAATTTTCCCAGAGTTATTCCCAAATTACCGGAAAATTTCTCCATTGAAAATGAATGGGAATTTTTTTTTAAAACCACAAATTTTCACCTTTTGTCAGAGTCACCTAGCTCTCTCATACCTGTACGTAGAAATGTGATTCAAACTTTAAAACGGAGGAAAACTTGTGCTCTCTCCAAAACACCAAACAGTTTTTACATAACATGTAAACTTTTCAAACTATGAGCAGTCAAACGAGGAGTGGAAATCACTTTTTCTTCAAAGTTAGAGTGGAAGCGTCAGTTAGCTTGAGTGTGAGAAGCAGTAAAATATGAACTTAATTTTTATTTTTAACTCGAGCTCACGGCCAAACCGTGAAAAGGAGACAAATAATTCTTTGTCAAAATGTAGACATAGGTGTTGGGATTCATAAAATACGACATTGACAGGCGGGGTCTGCACAAAATTTAAACGGGGGGGCCGAGTCCGGCGGCAATACCTGTCTTGCTCCCCATTGACTGTAATGTAATCGTCTGTTTTTTTTCAAAAGAATCTCACTCTGTCTTCGCACTGAGCTTACGCGCTCATCTTAAGGAGTATCTGAATAAAATAAACACTGTCAGAATCTGCCGGCTTCTGTGTCTCTCACAGTGTTTTCGGTTTTTGGACAGGAGTTACGGTTTTCTCACAGTTTGCAATTGTTCGGGACCTTGTCAGAAGCCAAATTCTGAGGCATTTTGAGAATTTTTTCCAAGCAGATTCTCAAATCACCGTAGCAACCGTAGAACCTCTGCTGTCCTTGACAGCCTGTTGCTGGGCGGAAACTGACCTACTTTTCTGTGATTGGCTAATTCCTGTCTGTTTATTTTGTCAGTTAACCAAGCTAGCTCTCAGCAATAGCATCCATGTTTAGGGTAGAGGTGGTGACTTTGATTAACAGTTGACACTCTGTAGGGGGCGGGGCTTCCGCGGACTCGGCGGGAACGCCCACAGAGGTGGTGACTTTGATTGACAGGTGACACCTGGAAGGGGGCGGGGCTTCAGAAAATTTGGCGGGAACGCCCACAGAGACAGAGGCGGATTTTTACACAACTTTGAAGCCTAATTTCACATATTTATTTAATCATTCACATTTGGCAGGGTGGTTAACAACACACTCTTCTGTGGCATGTCAAACTCAGAATACATATTTATTCTTACTTTACAGGGACTTTAATTAGTTTAAATAAATATTATTTATGCTTAAATATGATTAACTGGAATATTGCAATTGAAATACTGGAATATTTCCAGTCAATTTCCAAGAAGAATTCCAGTCATAAAAAACTATAATAAAATCTACTCTCTTAATGATAAGATGTACTTATTAATTTCATAAAAGTGATGTTCCTGTCTGTGAAAAAAATTAAAGTAGACTTTTATTAATTAGTTTAAATAAGTATTATTTATGCTTAAATATGATGAACATTTACTTAATATTTTCAGGGATGTTAAGTTGAGAATAAAGTACATTACACTTGATACTGATTAGTAAGATGTACTTAATACTCGAAACCAGAATATGATCAGGGTGACTTTTGAACACTGGAAATAAATCGTGTACTCGTTCCGGCAGCAGTCCCGTGGCACTCAAAATTTCCCTGGAATTTTCTAGTTAATACTATTCTCCTTATATATGCTTCCTTTAGTTATATTATTCTCCTTATATATGCTTCCTTTAGTTATACTATTCTCCTTATATATGCTTCCTTTAGTTATACTATTCTCCTTATATATGCTTCCTTTAGTTAATACTATTCTCCTTATATATGCTTCCTTTAGTTATACTATTCTCCTTATATATGCTTCCTTTAGTTAATACTATTCTCCTTATATATGTTTCCTTTAGTTAATACTATTCTCCTTATATATGTTTCCTTTAGTTAATACTATTCTCCTTATATATGCTTCCTTTAGTTAATACTATTCTCCTTATATATGCTTCCTTTAGTTATACTATTCTCCTTATATATGCTTCCTTTAGTTATACTATTCTCCTTATATATGCTTCCTTTAGTTATACTATTCTCCTTATATAATATATATAACACGTTACATCGCTGTGAGGACGCAGAAACCAGGAAAAGAACAACAGGAAACTACTTCTGAACACCTCAAACTCTGTTCATCAACTAAATGATTCACCTGAAAACTGATCATCAGATTGATCAATAATGACAGTAATCATTATTTACAGTCCTGATATTAACACTCACCTGCCTCAGACTGGCTGTTTTCCTCCTTCTGCTCTGAGGACTGTGAAATGGAGACTGACTGGACTTTCACCTTTACTGCCTGTTGCTACCTGTCTGCTCCTCCCTGTTTGTTCCACACCTTATTTACTGGAAACCATGTGT
Organism: Scomber scombrus; assembly: GCF_963691925.1. Taxonomy (NCBI): domain Eukaryota; kingdom Metazoa; phylum Chordata; class Actinopteri; order Scombriformes; family Scombridae; genus Scomber; species Scomber scombrus. The sequence continues at coordinate 652,753 of NC_084975.1, read as the reverse complement.
GCGTGTGTGTGTGTGTGTGTGTGTGTGTGTGTGTGTGTGTGTGTGTGTGTGTGTGTGTGTGTCTCTGTGTGTGTGTTTTTCTATCCTGGTGGAGACTGATATTTCCCGTGGAAAAATGTTTGAAAACAAAAGGTACCCGCATTAGCTTTGTAGCATATTAGCTTAGCAAATAGCAGTCTTAATGGTTAGGGTTTCAATCCAACATTCAACATTTGTTCAAATACTCATGAATTGTGCTGTGGCTAACAGTTAGTAGACGTTAGCATTACGGGTCCCCACGAGGGGAGCAAAATTCACGTTTAAAATTTATGTGAGAGTTATTGATATTTCAAGTCAATTTTTTGTTCAAAAATGATGTCTCTAGACCCTTTAGAAAGGTTGGACCCCACAGGGCTGCACCCAGTCAGGGGTCCCCACAGGGTAATAAAAACGGGTATGTGTGTGTGTTTCCTGTTTAGTACTTTTAAGGTTAAGTGGAGGAAAGAAAAAACTCCCTAAAGGGAATCACAACATTTCAACATGTTTTCAACATATTGTACTTTTTGGTTTCAAAGGATTCTTTACTGAGGACACTTTAACCTCCTGCGTCCTCATATGGGAACATTACTATTTGGGTTTGTTGGACCTTAAACTTCATTCTGCTGAACTTTGTTGTCCTCTTCATACAAACCTTTTGTGCCACCTAGTGGTCGCAAAAGCACATTACTATACAAACATTATACAATACATTCATCAGTGCAGCAGGTATAAAACCTGATCAAACTTTATGGTTGAAACATGTTTATTAATGTTTAATAATGTTTGTAGTTTGATATAAATGTGACTAATTTTAACAACAGCAACAAACTACAACACTGTTAATCATGAAGTTCTCGTTTGAGGACGTTGGGACTTTATTATCTTTCAAAGGAAAGTGTAAATATAAGGAAATGAATCGTTTTATACACTGGTGAATGAATTGTGTTATACAGTAAAATAAACCCATTGTTCCCTATATGAGGACTTAAAAAACAACTAAAACAGCTCCAAAAACTGAGAATAATTATGTAGACTAGTCACTGTAGTGCAGCGTCACGTGTTCATTAGTCACTAATGAACACGTGACGCTGCACTACAGTGACACCTGGTGGTAAACATTGAGATTTTTGTTTATATTTGATTTTGATTTATTTTGATTTGTTGCATAGTCTATATAACAGTTATTACTATAAGTGAAGTTTGTATGTGTATGTGTGTGTGTGTGTGTGTGTGTGTGTGTGTGTGTGTGTGTGTGTGAGAGTTTGTGTGTGTGTGTGTGTGTGTGTGTGTGTGTGTGTGTGTGTGTGTGTGTGTGTGTGTGTGTGTTTGTGTGTGTGTGAGTGCATGTTGGCTCATTTGCAGATAATAATATTAGGCTTACATACATTAGATAAATAAATGGCAAAGAGATGAATCAGTTATTTGCTTACAATATGTTTGATTTGTTGCATAGAACAGTTATTATTAGGGTTAGTGAAGTATTGTGCTGGGATGTTTAATAGTGAAGGTTTGCTGTATCTATCAGATCTGAGAGTAGAAACACCAGCTGATAAAAGCAGCTGCAGGACAGAATCACACGAGAACATATGATTGTTTTAAGGCAACTACACGTTTGACCTGCAGGGGGCAGAAATGCTCCTAGTAGAGTCTACACGGCCGGAAATACACACGAAGAAGAAGAAGAAGAAGCAGAAGAAGAAGAAGAAGAAGAAGAGCTCCTTCCGTACACTGAACACGTGACAGCTGTGAGTAAGAGACATGATGTTATGATTTATAATGATTTATAATGATTTATAATGTTTTATAATGATTTATAATGTTTTATAATGATTTATAATGATTTATAATGATTTATAATGATGTGTGTGTTTAACGCAGAGACAGAAACTGCATGATGTGATTTATCTCTTCATTAAATTATAAATAAATGTTTTTAGCTTCATTCTAACAGATCCTTTAATGTTTAATACTGTGATGGAAGAAAAGTACATTTACTGTAGTACAGTTTGAGGTACTTATACTTTACTGTAGTACAGTTTGAGGTACTTATACTTTACTGTAGTACAATTAGAGGTACTTGTACTTTACTGTAGTACAGTTTGAGGTACTAGTACTTTACTGTAGTACATTTAGAGGTACTTGTACTTTACTGTAGTACAGTTAGAGGTACTTGTACTTTACTGTAGTACAGTTTGAGGTACTTATACTTTGCTGTAGTACAGTTAGAGGTACTTATACTTTACTGTAGTACAGTTTGAGGTACTAGTACTTTACTGTAGTACAGTTAGAGGTACTTGTACTTTACTGTAGTACAGTTTGAGGTACTTGTACTTTACTGTAGTACAGTTTGAGGTACTTGTACTTTACTGTAGTACTTTTAGAGGTACTTATACTTTACTGTAGTATAGTTTGAGGTACTAGTACTTTACTGTAGTACAGTTAGAGGTACTTGTACTTTACTGTAGTACAGTTTGAGGTACTTGTACTTTACTGTAGTACAGTTTGAGGTACTTGTACTTTACTGTAGTACAGTTAGAGGTACTAGTACTTTACTGTAGTACAGTTTGAGGTACTTGTACTTTACTGTAGTACAGTTAGAGGTACTTGTACTTTACTGTAGTACAGTTTGAGGTACTTGTACTTTACTGTAGTACAGTTTGAGGTACTTATACTTTACTGTAGTACAGTTTGAGGTACTTGTACTTTACTGTAGTACAGTTAGAGGTACTTGTACTTTACTGTAGTACAGTTTGAGGTACTTGTACTTTACTGTAGTACAGTTTGAGGTACTTGTACTTTACTGTAGTACAGTTTGAGGTACTTGTACTTTACTGTAGTACAGTTTGAGGTACTTGTACTTTACTGTAGTACTTTTAGAGGTACTTATACTTTACTGTAGTATAGTTTGAGGTACTAGTACTTTACTGTAGTACAGTTAGAGGTACTTGTACTTTACTGTAGTACAGTTTGAGGTACTTGTACTTTACTGTAGTACAGTTTGAGGTACTTGTACTTTACTGTAGTACTTTTAGAGGTACTTATACTTTACTGTAGTATAGTTTGAGGTACTTGTACTTTACTGTAGTACAGTTAGAGGTACTTGTACTTTACTGTAGTACAGTTTGAGGTACTTGTACTTTACTGTAGTACAGTTAGAGGTACTTGTACTTTACTGTAGTACAGTTTGAGGTACTTATACTTTACTGTAGTACAGTTTGAGGTACTTGTACTTTACTGTAGTACAGTTAGAGGTACTTGTACTTTACTGTAGTACAGTTTGAGGTACTTGTACTTTACTGTAGTACAGTTTGAGGTACTTGTACTTTACTGTAGTACAGTTAGAGGTACTTGTACTTTACTGTAGTACAGTTTGAGGTACTTGTACTTTACTGTAGTATTTCCATGTGTTTCTACATCACTCGTATTACTTGTGTACTTTTACTTGTAATGGAGTATTTCTACTTTTACTGCAGTAAAGTAACTGAGTAATTCTCCCACCAAAGATCAGTCTTAAAATAAACCAGACATCCAAATGTGTGTGTGTGTGTGTGTGTGTGTGTGTGTGTGTGTGTGTGTGTGTGTGTGTGTGTGTGTGTGTGTGTGTGTGTGTGTGTGTGTGTGTGTGTGTGTGTGTGTGTGTGTGTGTGTTCCCTCACACAGAGGTCAGAGGTCAGGATGGGTCGCTCTTCCAAAGACAAGCGGGACATTTATTACCGTCTGGCTAAAGAGGAGGGCTGGAGAGCAAGGAGCGCCTTCAAGCTGCTGCAGCTCGACCACGAGTTCAACCTGTTGGCAGGTGAGAGTCTCTGTCAGTAACAGTCAGGGGCCCCTCGGCTGTTGGCCCCTGATGGCACTTTTCCACTATACAGTTCTAGCTCTACTCGGCTTTGTTTGGTACCAGGAACCTTTTCCATTACTATAGTTCCTCCTCAACGTGAGCGGGGTCGTCATAGCAACACAAACACATAACCAATGGAGGACATGGAGGCTTTCTGTCTCACACAAAGCAAGAGAAGAGAAACTAATCTCTGTAACGCTGTTGTTGGTATTTAAAAATGCCGGGTTTGATTCTTGTGTGGGACGGCTCATGACTCTTCCAGTGACACTCTGACCAATCAGAGGCCGGAAGTCTGATGACGTCACATTTAGTATCGGCTCGGCTCGCTTGAAACCTACTAAAAAAGTACCAGGTACTATCCCTGATGGAGCAGCAGCAGGTACCAGGTACTATCCCTGATGGAGCAGCAGGTACCAGGTACTATCCCTGATGGAGCAGCAGGTACCAGGTACTATCCCTGATGGAGCAGCAGGTACCAGGTACTATCCCTGATGGAGCAGCAGGTACCAGGTACTATCCCTGATGGAGGAGCAGGTACCAGGTACTATCCCTGATGGAGCAGCAGGTACCAGGTACTATCTCTGATGGAGGAGCAGCAGGTACCAGGTACTATCCCTGATGGAGGAGCAGGTACCAGGTACTATCCCTGATGGAGCAGCAGGTACCAGGTACTATCTCTGATGGAGGAGCAGCAGGTACCAGGTACTATCCCTGATGGAGGAGCAGCAGGTACCAGGTACTATCCCTGATGGAGGAGCAGCAGGTACCAGGTACTATCCCTGATGGAGGAGCAGCAGGTACCAGGTACTATCCCTGATGGAGCAGCAGCAGGTACTATCCCTGATGGAGCAGCAGGTACCAGGTACTATCCCTGATGGAGGAGCAGCAGGTACCAGGTACTATCCCTGATGGAGGAGCAGCAGGTACCAGGTACTATCCCTGATGGAGGAGCAGGTACCAGGTACTATCCCTGATGGAGGAGCAGGTACCAGGTACGATCCCTGATGGAGCAGCAGGTACCAGGTACTATCCCTGATGGAGGAGCAGCAGGTACAAGGTACTATCCCTGATGGAGGAGCAGGTACCAGGTACTATCCCTGATGGAGCAGCAGGTACCAGGTACTATCCCTGATGGAGGAGCAGGTACCAGGTACTATCCCTGATGGAGCAGCAGCAGGTACCAGGTACTATCCCTGATGGAGCAGCAGGTACCAGGTACTATCCCTGATGGAGCAGCAGGTACCAGGTACTATCCCTGATGGAGGAGCAGGTACCAGGTACTATCCCTGATGGAGGAGCAGGTACCAGGTACTATCCCTGATGGAGCAGCAGGTACCAGGTACTATCCCTGATGGAGGAGCAGCAGGTACCAGGTACTATCCCTGATGGAGGAGCAGGTACCAGGTACTATCCCTGATGGAGGAGCAGGTACCAGGTACTATCCCTGATGGAGGAGCAGCAGGTACCAGGTACTATCCCTGATGGAGGAGCAGGTACCAGGTACTATCCCTGATGGAGCAGCAGGTACCAGGTACAATCCCTGATGGAGGAGCAGGTACCAGGTACTATCCCTGATGGAGGAGCAGGTACCAGGTACTATCCCTGATGGAGACGCAAAAAAACCGAGTCGAGTCGAGTAGTGCTGGATCTGTAAAGTGGGAAAGCGCCCTGAGGCTCCTCTTGATAAATGTCTCCTTTGTGTGTCTCAGGTGTGAACAGAGCGGTGGATCTGTGTGCAGCACCTGGCAGCTGGAGTCAGGTCCTCAGCAGGAAACTCAGGTTCTCCTCATCATCCTTTCATTCAGTCATATGAACCAGAGCCCGACCCAGACTGGATTACTGGGGCCGATACCGATATTAGGGAGCAATCGGCCGATAATCTCACACATACAGAATATTAAATTATTCTGTTTTGTGCAGCGAATTAAAGTAATAAAACATTCAACATATATATATTAAACTTGAATTAAGAAAAAGGATCAAATATACATCAAACACTGCCTATATAAAACATCGGGGCATATTTGGACAACAAAACATACGATATATCTGATAAACCAGTATCGGCCGATAATATCAGCTGACTGATATTATCGCTCTAACATGAACATAAAGTCACCTGGACAGAAACTCTGAGTGTGGCTGTAGGATATTCTCTGAGATTATAAAGTCGCAAATTTACGAGAAAATAAACTCGGATATTCTCTGACATCATAAAGTCGCAAATTTACGAGAAAATAAACTTGGATATTCTCTGACATCATAAAGTTGCAAATTTACGAGAAAATAAATTTGGGTATTCTCTGACATCATAAAGTCGCAAATTTACGAGAAAAAATAAAGGATCTTCTATGACGTCATAAAGTCGCAAATTTACGAGAAAAATAAACTCGGATATTCTCTGAGATTATAAAGTCGCAAATTGTACGAGAAAATAAATCGGGGTATTCTCTGACATCATAAAGCCGCAAATTTACGAGAAAATAAATTTGGGTATTCTCTGAGATTATAAAGTCGCAAATTTACGAGAAAATAAACTCGGATATTCTCTGACATCATAAAGTCGCAAATTTACGAGAAAATAAACTCGGATATTCTCTGAGATTATAAAGTCGCAAATTGTACGAGAAAATAAACTTGGATATTCTCTGACATCATAAAGTCGCAAATTTACGAGAAAAATAAACTTGGATATTCTCTGAGATTATAAAGTCGCAAATTGTACGAGAAAATAAATTGGGGTATTCTCTGACATCATAAAGTCGCAAATTTACGAAAAAAATAAACTTGGATATTCTCTGAGATTATAAAGTCGCAAATTGTACGATAAAATAAATTGGGGTATTCTCTGACATAAGGTCACTAATTTACGAGGAAATAAACTCGGATATTCTCTGACATCATAAAGTCGCAAATTTACGAGAAAATAAACTTGAAAAAATTGTTTTATTCTAACGAGTAGTCACATAGCCTCACTTTGCAACACTGAGAGACGTTTTTTCTCGCAGATTTGCAACTTTGCGTCAGAGAATGTCTGAGTTTTTTCTCTAAATATTAGCCCCCCCCCACTCCCCTCCTCCAGGTCAGTATTTTTTTTTTTTTTTTACATACACGGCCCTAACACGCTGTCGTAGAGGGGTTAGGTACTCAGTTTGTCGCAGTCTGCAGCTTCACCACTAGATGTCACTAAATCACACACACTGCTCCTTTAAATCATGTGAGCGTATGTTTGGTCTTCGCTGTCTGTCTCCTCTCAGAGGTCGGGAGGAGAGGAGCGAGGGAGGCGAGGGAGGCGAGGAGGTGAAGATCGTGGCGGTGGACCTGCAGGCCATGGCTCCTCTGCCGGGAGTCACTCAGATCCAGGGAGACATCACCAAGGTGAGCACATGATGTTTCCACTGTGCTCAGGACGTTACTCAGGAGGATTTTGTGTTTTGGTTCAGAAAATGAGGAAAAATGAGGATCAGTGTTTCTCAAAGTCCAACCTGACGTCGTCAAATGTGTCAAAGATTCAGTTTTCTGTCACAGAGACAAATCTTTCACATACTGTTCATATTCTCTCCTCACAGTTTGTTCTCCTCATAAAAAGTGTCTCTAGCAAACATTGAAGCACAGATGTGTTTAGAAAGCATCAATAGTGGATCTGACTGATCAATTAATGTGATTAAACCTTGATTCATGTGTCAGAGAGCAGAGAGAGTGACCACTAAACATCTCCTATCACACAATATCATGTCCTATTTTACCTCAGACATGAAAATATAAGTCAAGTCAAGTCAAACTTTATTTATAAAGCACATCTAAAAACAACCTCAGTTGAACCAAAGTGCTGTACAGTTATTAAAATACAATATAATCAGACACAAATATAATAATAAATAAAACAGTAAAGGAATAATAAGAGCTCAATTTAAAAAAGAGTAAAAGTAAAGATAAAAATACAATAAAATAAAATAAGAGCCAAGAATTCTCGCCTAGCTGTGGCTGAACGCCAAGGAGAAAAGATGGGTTTTCAGCAGTGTTTTAAAGTGCTCAACAGACTGTGCAGCTCTGACCTGGATAGGTAGGCTGTTCCACAGCTTTGGGGCCGCCACTGAGAAGGCTCTGTCCCCACGGGTACAACATAGCAGTAATGATGGAAACGTCTCTTTTTGGTAGTTTTGAGTCTATTTAGTCTCTCCATCTCATAGTTACCACAGAGATAATCTGACCCAGAACAGCCTCAATGGACAAATATTTGTAGCATCTATACAAAAGTAGAACATTTAATATGTTTTCATTTTGGTGCATTTTGGGAGTCTGTCTTTGTGCTCTTCCTCCTCTCAGGTGTCGACGGCTCAGGAGATCATCCGACACTTTGAGGGTGAGCCGGCCGACCTGGTGGTGTGTGACGGCGCTCCAGACGGTGAGACGGCCACTTCCTGTCTGTCCTCACCTGATCCCATGTCTCTTTTATTCCAGATTTTTTCTCCTAGGATGGCGAAGTCATGAGCTGCACTACTCTGTCTCTGATTTGGCAGAACTCAGGGTCCCTGCAGATCCTTAAAAAGTCTAAAAATGTCTTTAAAATGTCTGGAACTGAAGGATTTAAGACGTTAAATTCACTTTATTTATCATCATTATCATTATTTTCTGGTTATTTACATAAACCAACCAATCAACTTATTAATGAAAGTAAAAATCAGGCTTCGCCATCCTAGGAAAAACAATCGTCCTGCAGATGTTTATCCTCCGCTTCCTGTTCTGTCTCCATAGTAACCGGGCTCCATGACGTGGATGAGTACATCCAGGCTCAGCTCCTATTGGCTGTGAGTACTCAGGTGTTTGTGTGTGTGTGTGTGTGACATCACGGCGGTGTGTGTCACTCTGACGGGTGTTTTGTGTCTCAGGCGCTGAACATCACGACGCACCTGCTGAAACCTGGAGGGACGTTTGTGGCCAAAGTGAGTCCAGCTTTAATTCATCTGATTCCTTCTCTTCCTTCCTTCCTTCCTTCCTTCCTTCCTTCCTTCTCTTCCTTCCTTCCTTGTCTTCCTTCCTTCCTTCCTTCCTTCTCTTCCTTGTCTTCCTTCCTTCCTTCTCTTCCTTCTTTCCTACCTTCCTTCCTTCTCTTTCTTCCTTACTTCCTTCCTACCTTCCTTCCTTCTCTTCCTTCCTTCCTTCCTTCCATCTTTTTACTGGTCCGGCCCTCAGAGATCTTATTGGGCTGTTTGTGGCCCCTGTCCCCTGTTTTAAAGGATCCTTGTGCTTTTATTTTGGTAGTTTTGTTGGCGCTGTCAGACAGGAAGTGAGCTGAGATAAAATGCTATAAAATGTAAGTGAAGATATCCTGAGGTGACATCCTGTGGCTGAGTTAACCCCTCGTTGTCCCGCCTGCTGCAGATCTTCAGAGGGAAAGACGTCACTCTGCTCTACTCTCAGCTCAAGATCTTCTTCGGTGGTGTGACCTGCGCCAAGCCTCGCAGCAGCAGGAACTCCAGCATCGGTGAGTGGGCTCCAGCAGTCGTCATGTTTCACCTCTCTGCAGTAAACCTGCGATGAGCGGAAGGTAAAGCGCTGCTGTGTTTGTGTGCAGAGGCGTTCGTGGTGTGTCAGAACTACCGTCCTCCCGATGGTTACGTCCCCAACATGTCCAACCCTCTGCTGGACCATTGCTACGGTAACGCTCCTCTCTTCTTACTCTGCAAACATCATCATGTTCCTCCAGGTGAACCTCAACACTGACACCCAGTGGCCACGTGTGGTCATTACAGGTTGGAGTGAAAGTACCAATACAGCGATGTAGAAGTACTTCATTACAAAGTAAAAGTCCTGCTACTGTAAAAGGAGTGGTTTGGTCCCTCGGACTGATTTATTATTATATTATTATATAAGTACCTCAAACTGTACTACAGTAAAGTACTAGTACCTCTAACTGTACTACAGTACTTAAATATATATTATATACTATAAATATAAATCTATTTTCCTCTCAGAGGGAACAAACTGGTTTTAGTGTGATGATCCAGTCCGGATGTGTTCTCTGATCCTCAGATGTGGACTTTAACCAGTTAGAGGGTCTGAACCGCGTCATCGTTCCTTTCCTGGCGTGTGGCGACCTCAGCGCCTTCGACTCAGACCGGACCTACCCGCTACAGGTGAGACTAGCCCGCTACAGGTGAAACTAGCCCCCTACAGGTGAAACTAGCCCGCTACAGGTGAAACTAGCCCGCTACAGGTGAAACTAGCCCGCTAGCCCGTTACAGGTGAAACTAGCCCCCTACAGGTGAGACTAGCCCGTTACAGGTGAGACTAGCCCGCTACAGGTGAGACTAGCCCGTTACAGGTGAAACTAGCCCCCTACAGGTGAAACTAGCCCGCTACAGGTGAAACTAGCCCGTTACAGGTGAAACTAGCCCGCTACAGGTGAAACTAGCCCGCTAGCCCGTTACAGGTGAAACTAGCCCCCTACAGGTGAGACTAGCCCGCTACAGGTGAGACTAGCCCGTTACAGGTGAAACTAGCCCCCTACAGGTGAAACTAGCCCGCTACAGGTGAAACTAGCCCGCTAGCCCGTTACAGGTGAAACTAGCCCGCTACAGGTGAAACTAGCCTGCTAGCCCGTTACAGGTGAAACTAGCCCCCTACAGGTGAGACTAGCCCCCTACAGGTGAGACTAGCCCGCTACAGGTGAGACTAGCCCCCTACAGGTGAGACTAGCCCCCTACAGGTGAGACTAACCCGCTACAGGTGAAACTAGCCCGCTAGCCCGTTACAGGTGAAACTAGCCCGCTAGCCCGTTACAGGTGAAACTAGCCCCCTACAGGTGAGACTAGCCCCCTACAGGTGAGACTAACCCTCTACAGGTGAAACTAGCCCTCTACAGGTGAGACTAGCCCGCTACAGGTGAAACTAGCCCGCTAGCCCGTTACAGGTGAAACTAGCCCCCTACAGATGAGACTAGCCCCCTACAGGTGAGACTAGCCCGCTACAGGTGAAACTAGCCCGCTAGCCCGTTACAGGTGAAACTAGCCCGCTAGCCCGTTACAGGTGAAACTAGCCCCCTACAGGTGAGACTAGCCCCCTACAGGTGAGACTAGCCCCCTACAGTTGAGACTAACCCTCTACAGGTGAAACTAGCCCTCTACAGGTGAAACTAGCCCGCTACAGGTGAAACTAGCCCGCTAGCCCGTTACAGGTGAAACTAGCCCCCTACAGATGAGACTAGCCCCCTACAGGTGAGACTAGCCCGCTACAGGTGAAACTAGCCCGCTAGCCCGTTACAGGTGAAACTAGCCCGCTAGCCCGTTACAGGTGAAACTAGCCCCCTACAGATGAGACTAGCCCTCTACAGGTGAGATTTTCTTTTCTAGGATGGGAACATGTGAAAGCAAACAGTTTTTAGAATGAAGACTGATGATTTATAAAACTTATAGAATGATGATAATAAAATGTAAAAATAAAAAAATGATTTAAAAAATGAAACAAATCGAATATAATAGAAATAAAACAGTCCAGATGTTTTGTTCCTGCAGCTGGACGGCGGTCAGCAGTACCAGTACACCCCCCCCACCCAGCCTCCCATCCGCCCCCCCTACCAGCAGGCCTGCCACCTCCGCAGGAACAACCTGCTGTCCAGAGAGGACGCTGCGCCCCCCCGCCCCCCCCACAGCGGAGAGGAGCCGGCCGAGTCCAGCTGCTCCACACAGGGAGAATTAAAGGGACAGTCCGCCAGCTCTGTCTGAGTTCATGTGGGGGGGGGGGGGGGGGGGGGGGGGGGGGGGGGGGTTATTTTATTTTCTGTCTGTAATCAGTATCACATTGTAAGCAAATAAAAATAAAAACCCTCATCATGATGTTTTTTTTTGTGTCCATGAGGTTTAGTTTAAATTTAAAGGGTTAAAATGATAAAATAAACGTATGAATAACTTCACACATTCTTTTTTTGTGGACCCAGCATCAAATTTCTGCTTTTAACCCATTTAGAGAGAATATATTAGAGGATTATGGCAAAAATGTCTAAGTGGTGTAACCATAAAAACTTTGTACCAAATAATTCAACTTGCTTAAAAACAGTAAATTGTCAATAAAACACCATATCAACTAGTTTGGCATGATCTTACATTATAACTTTATATTAAATAAAGGTAATGGAATACAATTGTTCTACATATTACATTTACTCTGGGTTACCATGGAGACCAGGAAACATTTACATGTTTTAAATGAAGTCATTATTAGTATAAGTCCACTTAAATACACTGTAGGTGATACAATATGTAATATTTATCATTCTTTTGTGGTTACACCATTTGACATTTTCAGGAGCATTCAGTCTTACTTTTGGTATAAAATGGTGCAAATGTCATTTCAAATGATATAAAACCAACAAAAATACTAAATGTACATTTCATACATCTTACCAACACTTATTGTTACTGAGCTATTAATGAAATTTAAATGTCTGGATTCTGAATTAATACAATTAATTTAATATGTTTATTATTATTATTAAATAAATAAAATGTTTTTTTGTTGAAGACTTTCAGTGGATCTTATAACAAGAATACATCACTCTCAAAGAACATTTATTTCTCATATTCAACAATCCGAATGTTTCCAACAACCTGAAATAAAACATTAACCAAAATTATTAATTAATGCAAAGATTTCAACTTTTTATCTGAATAAAACCTAAAGTAAACCTCTGTTTAAGTAAACCTGTTCGTGACTGTGACCGTGAGTCGAGGGTCAGGTGACCCTGGGAGCGGTGTTGTCGGGGGCAACGGCCGCCGGTAGGGTCGCTGGTAAGATGACAAAGAGTGGATATGAAGTCAGTCGGATTAAATCTGTTGGAGGACTTTATTAAAGTATGTGTCGTTGAAATGGCAACAAACAGCACCAAAATCTAAAATTTGAATCAAACTGACCAACTTCCTGTTGGAGTTAGAGTATGGGTCCAAGAGACTTTTCTGTGCGTCTTTACATGTTACATATGTGTACCGAATTTCATTCCTCTACGTCAATCTGGAGGGAGGGGCTCGATTTAATTAATATTCAAAGGGATGCAGTGGCGCCATTTGGCCAGCACTTCCTGTTTTATGGCGAAACATAAAAAATTCCTGCATCTCCACGGCAACCAGGAATAACGGAAGGAAAAAGATTTTTATAACTGTTCATCTCCTATGGTTTAAGATGATTCTGAGTGAATTTGGAGTCGGTCGCATTAAATCTCTCGGAGGAGTTCGTTAAAGTACGATGCGTGGAAATCGCAAAAAATGGCGGCAAAATTGAAAATTCAAATCAAAATGGCCAACTTCCTGTTAGAGTAAGTGTATGGGTCCAAGAGACTTTTTTGTGCGTCTTTGCATGATACATATGTGTGCTGAATTTCGTTAGTCTACGTCAATCTGGGGCGAGGGGCTCCATTTTCTTCATTTTCTAGGGGGCGCTGTTGAGCTGTTCTGCATCACCCATAAATTATGAAATGTGTCGTTGGGTCTGAGGTGTGTGTGCACATCATTTTATGAGTTCTGGGGAACGTTTAGTCTGTGAAAGATAAGTTTGTTTTGACAGAAGAACGAAAAAATGAATTTGTGCTCGGCCCTTAAAAATTATTAATATATGAAACTATAATATAATAATATTTCAACTTTTTATCTGAATAACTAAACCTCTTGTGTGTTTTCATCTGTGGTTTTAATGTCACTGTTTGTGATTGTGTTATATTGTTATTATTAAATGTTCAAACAACATATTTTGACTTTGTTTTGTTTTTGCTTTTTTTGTTATTTTTGTTATTTTTGTTATTTTTAGCTTTCTTTTGTTTTGCTTCTATTGTTTGTTTTGCTTGTTTATTTTGTTTGTTTATTGTTATTTTTCATGTTATTATGTTGTTATAATGTTATTGATCAACAATCTAAATAAAAGTTTAAAAAAAACAAAAAAACAGCCGAAGCGACTTCCTGGTTTTGGGCCGTGCGTGCTGACGTCAGAGCGCACGGCTCCACAGCCGCATTGTTGTTGAAGACGCTCCGGAGATTCCCGATCACCTGATCACCCGATCGATCCTCCTGATCGGTCCTGATCGATCGTCCCGGTCGACCCCCGGTCACCCCCACCGCAGCGGACCTCCTGAGCCCGGCCCCGGAGCCCTGGATCCCGGTCCCGAGCAGCTGAGCCCAGAGCTGGATGTAACGGCCGCTCCGCTCTGCAGGCCGCCATCGCTCCTCTACCATCTACCGTCTGCTCCCCGGTGAGTCCCTGTGAGACCCGGTAACCCTGCACGCTGTTCGGCCCGCCGCTCGGCCCACTCCTCCTCTACAGCCCGCCGTCCTGCCGCTGTCCCCGCCGGTGCTTCCCCGGTCCGGGCCTCGGAGCTTCGGTTGCTTCTCCGCTGGGTCTTCTAGCTTCTTGTTGTGTTGGTCGCCATCTTGGCTCCTCGGCTGCTAGCAGGCTGTTAGCCGGTCAGTGGTCGGTCTGTGTTTCCCGGGAGGAGGAGTGCTGTGTGTTGCTGTTTGTTATTGTGTGTTACTGTGTGTTGCTGGGTGTCACTGCGTGTTATTTTGTGTCACGGCTCGGTACCGTTACCGGTAACCGGACCGGGTGAAGCAGCTGTGTGTCGGTTGAAGCGGAGCTAGCAGTGAGTTAGCCGCGGCTAGCAGCTAGCAGAGCTCCAGAGAGAGGCCGGGGCTGCCGAGCTGCTCTCTGCGGCTCCACAGCGCCTCCTCGCCGGCTACACGGCCAGCGGAGGGTCGGTGTGGAGGTCTGCTGCTTTCTTTCATTCATCCAGTGCCGGTTCCTCCCGGTCAGCCGGTGTTAGCCTGCTCTCACTCAGGACTAATATATATTGTAGTAATTATATTTAAAACTATACAAACTAAGTGAGGCTTCAATAAGCTGAGCAGTTAAAGGACCAGTTCACTGTTTAATGGTTTAAACCTGCAGGCAGTACAGATTAACATAGCGTGTTTATCTGCATTCCTCCTGTTCATACTGACCATTAGTAGATCCCTTCATAATGTTTACTGTAATGATTCCTCCTGTTCATACTGACCATTAGTAGATCCCTTCATAATGTTTACTGTAATGATTCCTCCTGTTCATACTGACCATTAGAAGATCCCTTCATCATGTTTACTGTAATGATTCCTCCTGTTCATACTGACCATTAGAAGATCCCTTCATCATGTTTACTGTAATGATTCCTCCTGTTCATACTGACCATTAGAAGATCCCTTCATCATGTTTTTTTGTTTTTTTTTAAACATATCTTTATTGGTTTTTACATTCATACAACAACATAGAACACTTAAAACATATGGCAGTGATACAAATAATAATGAAAATACTAATAGAATACAGAAAAAGTAAATAAATAACTTGTCATAATAAAATAAATAATTAAAAAGGGATAAATTAAATAGACAAATTGGTCAGAGAACTTCATCATGTTTACTGTAATGATTCCTCCTGTTCATACTGACCATTAGAAGATCCCTTCATCATGTTTACTGTAATGATTCCTCCTGTTCATACTGACCATTAGAAGATCCCTTCATCATGTTTACTGTAATGATTCCTCCTGTTCATACTGACCATTAGAAGATCCCTTCATCATGTTTACTGTAATGATTCCTCCTGTTCATACTGACCATTAGAAGATCCCTTCATCATGTTTACTGTAATGATTCCTCCTGTTCATACTGACCATTAGAAGATCCCTTCATCATGTTTACTGTAATGATTCCTCCTGTTCATACTGACCATTAGAAGATCCCTTCATCATGTTTACTGTAATGATTCCTCCTGTTCATACTGACCATTAGAAGATCCCTTCATCATGTTTACAATGGAAGTGATGGAGGACTAAACCCACAGTCCTCCTTCTGTGGAAACATGGATTTAAAAGTTGATCTGAAGCTTCAGTCAAATCTTCATCTTCAGTGTTTTTAGTAGAAAAGTATTTTTGTTACTATACTTCCACCACAGCTCAACAGGGAAACACTAAGAAGGAATCTGATGCTAAAAAGACTGTAAATGTGTCAGATATCACTTGATATGACTAACTCACACTGATGAAGCTCAATAGAAGCTGATCAGATACTTTAAATGACTGTGTGGAAACACTGTGATGCAGTCCTCCATCACTGTGATGCAGTCCTCCATCACTGAACACTGGAAGCACATTAGAAGCAGATCTGTTAATAGTCAGTATGAACAGGAGGATTGATTACAGAGAGGTTCATATGGACACCTGACTGCTGGTTTAACACACACCAGAATCACTGTGAACTGTCCTTTAAAGACAGTGTTTTAGAGGCAGACAGGAAGCTTTATTACACACATCATCTTAAATAAAGTCAATACGAAAAAAATTGAAATGAAATGAAATCATATAATAAGGATGAAGCTCAGTGATGGTTTGGAGAGGAACACTGAACTGTCTGAATGTATCTGGATGAGACTTTTGAGTAGTGAAGCTCTCTCTACATCTTCTTACATAAAAATGTCAGTTTGTGTCAGTTTTGTAGGACAAGAGATTATAACTGTTTTATTATTATAATGTATTTGTTTGAGGTGGTGACGTCTTTTTTAAACACATGGCCCAGTCTTGGTCCTGCAAGGCAGCACTGACCAGGCTGTTAATCATTGCTGCAGGTTTGATCCAGCACGCCTTGTTCTGCCAGTTAAAGACACACCAGTGAGTCAGTAACACTGTCGTTTCCTGTGTTTGCTCCGCAGGGTCTTTACGGCTTCGGCATGAGGAAAAAAGGTCGACATCAGCGCCCGGTGGTGCTGAAGAGAGCGTCCTCGCCCATCAAGCCGTCGCCCAACCGCGAGACGCTGACGTACGCGCAGGCTCAGCGGATAGTGGAGCTGGAGGTGGACGGCCGCGTGCACCGGCTCAGCATCTACGACAAGCTGGACGTCATCACGGACGATGACCCCACGGCTCAGGAGATCATGGAGTGCAACAGCAACAAGGAGAACAGCGAGAAGCCCCAGCAGGTCCTGGTGCGCTCCGTGCGTCTTAAAAACAGCCAGCAGAAGAAGAACGCGGCGCTGACATCATCGCACGGCGGCGGCAGCCACGGCGGCTCCGCCGGCCTGCTGGAAGCCAAGGTCAGAACAGTTGAATATAATTTGCCGGTGGTGCCGCGGAGGCCGGTGACTTATTACAAATACACAGAGAGGACGGCGGAGGAGCTGGACGAGGAGGTGGAGTACGACATGGACGAAGAGGACTACGCCTGGCTGGAACTCATCAACGAGAAGAGGAAGAGCGAGGGCATCAGCCAGGTGTCCAACCACCTGTTTGAGTTCCTCATGGACCGCTTCGAGAAGGAGTCCTACTCAGCCACGCAGGGTCAGAGCGACCTGCAGTCCCTGGTGGACGAGGACGCCGTCTGCTGCATCTGCATGGACGGAGACGGGGCCGACAGCAACGTCATCCTCTTCTGTGACTCGTGTAACATCGCCGTGCACCAGGAGTGCTACGGCGTGCCGTACATCCCCGAGGGTCAGTGGTTGTGCCGCCACTGCCTGCAGTGTCCGGCGCGGCCCGCAGAGTGCGTCTTCTGCCCCAACCGAGGCGGAGCGCTGAAGAAGACGGACGACGACCGCTGGGGTCACGTGGCGTGCGCTCTGTGGGTCCCCGAGGTCGGATTCTCCGACACGGTTTTCATCGAACCCATCGACGGCGTCCGCAACATCCCGCCGGCGCGCTGGAAGCTGACCTGCTACCTGTGTAAGGAGAAGGGCGCCGGAGCGTGCATCCAGTGCGACAAGATCAACTGTTACACCGCCTTCCACGTCAGCTGCGCCCAGAAGGCCGGCCTCTACATGAAGATGGAGCCCGTCAAAGAGCAGACGGCGTCCGGCACGACCTTCTCCGTGAAGAAGACGGCGTACTGCTGCAGCCACACACCCGAAGGCTGCGACCGCCGGCCGCTCAGCATCTACGACGAGCCGCACCCCAAAAACGGAGCCTGCCACAAGAGGGCCGACAAGAGGGGGAAGTCCCGCGCCAAAGGCTGGCAGAAGAAGAAGAGTAAAAGAGCGGAACCAGAACCGGAACCGGAACCAGAGACCCTGACCAACTGTGGGCCCAGTATCACCGCCTCAAGGTAGACCAGACTGCCGGGACTCACACTGCACATCTCTGATTATTAATGAACTCAGAACCAAAGTGCTGCAGAGTAAAACAACATGATATAAAACGAGCATTTTACAAATCAAATGAAACAGAGAAAAGATCTTTTGATGAAGATAAAATACGACAAAAATGAGTTTAAATGAGAAATGAATCACAGTTTATCTCAACATCAGAATCCTGATCCAGGTTTTACTGTTGCTCTGCTGGTCTTCACAAGTCTAATCTGTTCCTCATCATCAAAGAGCTGAATGATAAATATTACATATTTTATCACCTACAGTGTATTTAAGTGGCTTATACTAATAATGACTTCATTTAAAACATGTAAATGGTTCCTGGTCTCCATGGTAACCAGAG
>NC_084975.1:619471-634203 GCF_963691925.1 Scomber scombrus | reverse complement strand
GAGTGTGCTGAGGAGCTGTGGCCGGGTTATGGGCTGTTTCTGCAGCGGTGTGTGTGACGCTGCTCAGTGTGATCGGACCTGCTGCTGCTAACAGGAGGCGATGGGGGAAGTTTCTGTAAGTAAAGCTTTTCTGTTTTATCCTCGTCTGTGTACAGCTGATCACCAGTTTACATTCCTCTGGTTTATTGTGCTGATGGGATTTTTCTTCATTATTAAATGATCAATAGAGAATTAGTCCAATACAAATCAATATGATCTTATTAAAGCTCTGAGGCTCATTTCAACACATTTCAACAACAAGGCAATTTAAATAAAACATAAAATGCATCAGGACAGAAAATAAAAGCAACACGTTAAAAACTCGTTTAAACATGATTAAAAGTGTTGAAGTGGAACAGAGTAGCACAGCTGAACAGTAGCGAGTGTTAAGCTGAACGGTGGATCACTAATAAAGCTGCAGCAGCTCTTCTGTTTCTCTGCTTCAGCCTCAAACAGCTTCTCCCTCGCTCAGATTAAGCCTCGGCTGACTGATTGACACAGATTACAGCTGAAGGCACAGAGGTCACAACCTGTGAGGAACAACAGGCTCCACTCACCCACAGAGCACAGCTGTGATGATGTAATGTGGCAGAAATGGACTCATAGTAAAGTTTAAACTTGAACTGTCGTCAAACATGCGGCCCGCGGGCCAAACCCGGCCCGCTTTTCCTTCCTCCCTTCTTTCTGTCCTTCCTTCCTTCCTTCCTTCCATCTTTCTTTCCTGTCTTCCTTCCTCCCTTCCTCCCTTCCTCCCTTCCTTCCTTCCTTCCTTCCTTCTTGTCTTCTCTTCCTTTCTCCCTTCTTTCCATCTGTCTTTGCTCCCTTTCTTTCTTCCTTCCATCTTCCCTTCCTCTCTTCTTTTCTTTCTTTCCTTCCATCTTCCCTTCCTCTCTTCTTTTCCTTCTTTCCTTCCTTCCTTTTGTCCTTCCTCCCTTTCTTCCTTCCATCTTCCTTTCCTCTTTTCTTTTCCTTCTTTCCTTCCTTCCTTCTGTCCTTCCATCTGTCCTTCCTCCCTTTTTTCCTTCAATCTTCCCTTCCTCTCTTCTTCTCCTTCCTTCCTTCCTTCCTTCCTTCCTTCCTTCCTTCCTTCCTTCCTTCCTTCCTTCCTTCCTTCTTGTTAATGATCCGGCCCACATGTGCTCCTTGAATGAAGATGAGTTTGACTCCTCTGCTCTACAGTCATTAACTCAGAATTCATCTCTACACTGATTCACATCCATAAATGTTTGAATCATCTTATTTTAGAATATAAAGAATACAGCAACATGTTTGAACGCTGAGTTTCACATGTTTAGCTGCACAAAAAACAAAAAAAGAAGCATTTTATTTCCTTTTTTGTAACTATGGGTCACATTAAGAGAAGTCTGATGTTTTTACTGCTTTAAATTTGCCCCTGATCATCATGTGAGGGTTAAATTTCCTGCTGCTGCCTCTGAGCAAGGCACTGTGCTCACAGCTGGAGGGTTTGGATTCACAAATACTCACATATGTATTTATATATAGACATGTCCGTCCATCATCTCAGGTATAATTATATTTTATAGTTCAGTTCAACAAAGCTCATTAAAGATATTCATATTTATACTTTACTGCTATCATTATTAAAGTAACTCAGGTCATGAGCTAAAGGTGCAAATCTGATTCTCACTGAGATTGAACTCAGCTGGAGTTTGTGCAGTGAGGTCACATGGGTAAAGAGGAGCAAGCTGATTGGTCCTCCTGTCTGCAGTACAGCACTGATTGGTGCTTTTTACTTTTCTACCATTTTAAGGCCAATAATGCATCAATAAAAACCCATGTGATCAACTCATCACTGATGAACTTAAACACTGCTCATATTCTGGCATTTCACAGCTTACCCTTCATAATTAGTCTCCATTCAATCCTTAATGAAGCTTTCAGAGAGCTGAGTGACTTTATTTTTTGTTCTTTGTTGATGGAAGAAAATGTTTCCACTTTATAACGTCCCAACATTGGCCCAATGACAGAATAACGGATGAAATCAATGGATTATATGACATGTGAGTAAAATGTGTTTTTAAATGAGAGGAAGAGGAACAAAAACATTCTTAGAAAATATAAATGTTTCCAGTGTTCTTGTGTATTCTGGGTCACATGAGGAAAAGAAGAAAGACGTATCTGTTAAATGTGAAGATGGGTCAAATTACACCCTGAACAGTGTGTGAGGGTTTAAAACACATGAATTACATCAGTTAGGTTACAGTTACAATGATTCAGGGAGGAAGGAAGGAAGGAGGAAGGAAGGAGGAAGGGAGGAGGAAGGAAGGAAGGAAGGAGGAAGGACAGGAGGAAGGGATGAGGAAGGGAGGAAAGAAGGAAGGAGGAAGGACAGGAGG
Source organism: Scomber scombrus (assembly GCF_963691925.1). Taxonomy (NCBI): domain Eukaryota; kingdom Metazoa; phylum Chordata; class Actinopteri; order Scombriformes; family Scombridae; genus Scomber; species Scomber scombrus. The sequence goes on along the minus strand of NC_084975.1, from coordinate 631,807 downwards.
AAGGGATGAGGAAGGAAGGAAGGAAGGAGGAAGGACAGGAGGAAGGGATGAGGAAGGGAGGAAAGAAGGAAGGAAGGAAGGATGGAAGGACAGGAGGAAGGGATGAGGAAGGGAGGAAGGAAGGAAGGAGGAAGGACAGGAGGAAGGGATGAGGAAGGGAGGAAAGAAGGAAGGAGGAAGGACAGGAGGAAGGGATGAGGAAGGAAGGAAGGAAGGAAGGAAGGAGGAAGGACAGGAGGAAGGGATGAGGAAGGGAGGAAAGAAGGAAGGAAGGAAGGATGGAAGGAAGGAAGAAGGAAGGAAAGGAGGAAGGAAGGGTGGAAGGATGGAAGGAAGGAAAAAAGAAGGAAAGGAGGGAGGAAGAAGGAAGGAAAGGAGGGAGGAAGGGAGGAATAAGGAAGAAAAGGAGGGAGGAAGGAAGGAAAGGAGAGAGGAAGAAGGAAAGGAAGGAAGGAAGGATGGAAGGAAGAAGGACGGAAAGGAGGAAGGAAGGGAGGATGAAGGAAGGGAGGAAGAAGGAAGGAAAGGAGGGAGGAAGAAGGAAAGGAAGGGAGGGAGGAGGAACGAAGGAAAGGAGGGATGATGGAAGGTGAGAAGGAAGGAGGGAAGGGAGGGAGGAAGGAAGGATGGAAGGAAGGAAAGGAGGAAGGAAGGGAGGAAGAAGGAAGGAAAGGAAGGAAGAAGGAAGGAGGGAATGATGGAGGAAGGAGGGAGGGAGGAAGGACAGACGGAAGGAAGGAAAGGAGGAAGGAAGGGAGGAAGAAGGAAGGAAGAAGGAAGGAGGGAATGATGGAGGAAGGAAAGGAGGGAGGGAGGAAGGACAGACGGAAGGAAGGAAAGAGGAAAGAAGGAACAGTCAAACAGACGGGGTCAATTTGACCCGGGAGGACGACAGGAAGGTTAATTATAATAAAGGAATAGTTACAAACATCAGACTCTGCTGTAGTTTCTGGTTTTTAATGATCTGATGCGTCTCTTCAGTCACAGAGTCCCTGTCAGACCAGATCTGCACCTCAGGCCGACCACTGAGTCCGTGTTTTTTGGGAAGGCCTCTGCAGAGTCCCGGAGGAAGGAGACATGGCCAACAGCTCTTTCCGTGGGTCCAAACATGGCCGCCGTGCCGAGGCCAACCACGAGACAGAGTTTAGCTGCTCGTTGCAGGAGCTGCGATCGCTCATGGAGCTGAGAGGAGCGGAGGCGCTGACCCGGATCCAGGAGTCCTACGGAGACGTTAACGGACTGTGTGCCAGACTCAGGACTTCACCTGTCGAAGGTAAACATGTTCAGTGTTTCCTCAACGAATACAGTGTGATGTATTTAAAGCTCATTAACTAGGGATGCTTGATATTGACTTTTCTGCCGATATTCCGATATTCCCCAACTCTTAATTCCTGATACCGATATTTTCAGGCTTTTTACACAAAAACTATTATTAGGTAACAACATAACATATCTCCTACTGTTGAATTAACACATTATGCCTAATTTTACTGTGTTGCCCCACTGGATGCAAACATTATAAAAACCTGATACCGATACTTCCTGATATTACACACATACTGTTCATATTCTATCTATAAAAAGTCTTTATACCAAACGTTGAACCACAGATGTGTTTAGAAAGCATCAATAGTGGATCTGACTGATCAATAAATGTGATTAAACCTTGATTCATGTCTCAGAGAGCAGAGAGAGAGACCACTAAACATCTCCTATCACACAATATCATGTCCTATTTTACCTCAGACATGAAAATATAACATAGCAATAATGATGGAAATGTCTCTTTCTGGTTGTTTTGAGTCTCTTTAGTCACTTTATCGCTACGTTACCATGGTAACTAGATGGCAGCTGTCACTCAAACTAACTGTTGGTTGTTTTTACTCATTTTTATGCCTCTTTTTGGTAGTTTTGGGTTTCTTTTGTCAATTTAAGTTTTTTTCATCTCTTTTTGGTGGTTAAATGTTATTGTATGTAAAGTAAAATGAGCAGAGCTTTATGGAGCTGTGGGGTTTATTGTAGAACCATCAGAGCCATCAGGCTTCACTGCTACATCATAAAAAGAAATCCTCATAACTACTATCTGATTAAAACTATTAACTATTCATTTCACTAAAACACATGGCAATAGATACGGAGATAATCTGACCCAGAACAGCCTCAATGGACAAACATCTGGAGCACAAATACAAAATATAACATTTAATATGTTTTTGGACTAAGTCATCAAATGTCAGAATAAAAGAACATTTGTGGGGTTTTTACAGCTGTTAAATTAGACCTGAACAGGAAGTAAGGGGTTAAACCAACAGAGCACATAAGAGGTTTTTATTGTGGCTTCAGGGTTTGTTGACTGTTGATTGTTAAAGTCAGCGTTGACCTGCAGCCTGTGTTGGTGCTGCAGGTAATACATTTAACCCTCCTGTTGTCCTCAGGTCAAGGAAGGACAGCAACCTCACCTGGAAGACTGTCCCAAAACACAACTGACCTATAAAATACTGACAACTTCATAGAGTCTATAATCTAACTACATGATAACTACAAAATTCAGACATGTTTCAAAAAGTATGATATTCACTTTCTAAGGATGATATTTAAGGTTAAAATGTGTCAGTATGATACGAGCTGCTGTAAGTATTGACTTTTCTGCCGATATCCGATATTCCCCAACTCTTAATTTCCGATACCGATATTTGCAGGCTTTTTATTAGGTAACAACATAACATATCTCCTACTGTTGAATTAACACATTATGCATAATGTTACTGTGATGCTCCACTGGATGCAAACATAAATGCAACATGGCTTTCCACATGTAAACTCTGTCGGTGCAAAATAAGAGAACAACTTCAACTTAAGTTATGGAAAAAAGAGCCAATATATCACTGCCATATTTATTATGTTGCTTTGCAGTCATTTACTATCCGTAGGGACACTTGGAAATAGTTCCAACCCACAGACATAAGCCCCGTGCTGCGTTCATGCAGGCTCGGAAATGCTGAAGCCTACAGAACAATATCGGTTATAAAAACCTGATACGATAAGAGTTGGGGAATATCGGATATCGGCAGAAAAGTCAATATCGAGCATCCCTACTAAATATTTATTTTTTATGGTTATACCTTCTTTTATAAGCACTTTTGTTTTTTACCAATAATGATTGCTTTCATTTCATTGTGCATGTGAAATGACAGTAAAGACTATTCTAGTGTAACCGATGCTGAGCGCCTTCCAGACACGTCAACCAGCAGAGAGATAATCCCTGTGTCGGTGTGAGCTGAACTTTATTGGGTTGGTTCTGCTGTGATGTGGTGACGCAGCGCACACTTTTTAAACCAATCATCTTTTAGGCGCTCAACGTTGGACCATGTGTCAAAACAACCGCCAGCTGTCCCACTGTTCTCTGTTCTCTGTTCAGCTGATTGACACTGAAATGTGAAGAGCTGCTCCACCTTGAAGATCAGATCAGTCCACCTTAAGCGAGCCTGGTCAGATTAGCCCCCCCCCCCCCCTCTGGGTTTTAATCAGCAGGTGTCGAGCAGGACGCGGGAACTTGGCCGGGTCTTAAGGAGTTGTAGCTTTTCCTGACTGACAGATGAACTGTAAACACACTCAGCCCTCCTTTAAAGGAGCTGCACTACCTTTATAACTCTACACTGAGGTTCGATTCCCGCCTCCTCCTCGTGCATGTCCATGAGTCCTGGAGCAACACACTTAACAACCAACAGTGTGTGGATGTGATGAGCAGGTTGCCTCCCTGTGTGGTAGCTGCTGTCAGCAGTGTGTGAATGTGACATGTAGTGTAAAAGCTTTGAGTGGTTAAAAAGAGAAAAGCTGTATATGGTTCAGTCCATTTACCATCTGAGTCTCAGTGTCGTCCTCCCGGGTCCCCGTCTGTGCTGACTGTTCCTTCTTTCCTCCCTTCCTTCTTTCCTCTGTCCTTCTTTCTGTCCTCCCTCCCTTCCTCCTTTCCTTTCTCTCTCCTTCCTTCCTTCCTTCCTTCCTTCCTTCCTCCCTTCCATCCTTCCTTCCTCCGTCCCCCACCTTCCTCCATCCCTCCCTTCCTCCTTTCCTTTCTCTCTCCTCCCTTCCTTCCTTCCTCCCTTCCATCCTTCCTCCCTCCCCCCCTACCTTCCTCCCTTCCTTCTTTCCTCTGTCCTTCTTTCCTTCCTTCCTCCCTTCCTCTTTTCCTTTCTTTCTCCTTCCTTCTTTCCTTCCTTCCTCCCTCCCTTCCTTCTTTCCATTCCTCCTTTCCTACCTTCCTTCCTTCCCTCCTTCCTTCCTTCCTTCCTCCTTTCCTTCCTTCTTCCTCCCTTCCTTCCTTCCTTCCCTCTTTCCTTCCTTCCTTCCTCCTTTCCTTCCTTCTTCCTCCCTTCCTTCCTTCCTTGACTTGAGGACCACAGGAGGGTTAAAGACGGAAGGGAACATGATGTTTCTCTTCTCTCACCAGAACCAAACAATCACTGATGTCAGATTTCACTTATTAGACGACTGACCTGAGAGCTGTTTCCCCATTCATCATACTGAGATACCAGTACCCCCATTATGGTAACTGGTCCATATGTTAAAACCCATCAAACACAATCTGGGTTCCTCAATCATCTCTCTGTAGAACTCTAGAATATTCAAGCTTATATTAAATGCATGTTTCTTTCAGCCAGCACAGCCTTGCTCGATGCTCTCGTTCACACTGCATTGACCCAAAGTCACTGGACTCGTCTCAGTATGTCTTATACTTCTGTCCTTTGACATTTTCCACCTCATCATTAATTCATTTAGTCTGTCCGTTTTGCACGCGCTCAGTAAACACCTCCAGTGTCTCGTCTCCTGCTGCCACAGAGCAGTAAAATGTCAGCAGCAGCTTGAAATCGGTGGAAAATCCATCACAGTGTTTTGCTTCTCTGTGTGTCTCCGTGGCGACAGCTGGGGGACAGATGCATTAACTTTCAGTGTAATCCCTCTCACCTGAAAGCACAGAGCATGCTCAGTGCTCTGCTCACTGATCTGCAGCAGCGGAGAGTTAAAAACCTGATGAGACTGACTGAAAGAGTCTGAGTGAGTCCTGCTCTCTGCTCCCACATCACCTCACTGCTGCAGACAGACTTTATCACCAGATATCATGAACCATGTGTCGCCTTTTCAAAAAAAGTTTAAATAGTTGGAATTAGCACTTCATTTGTTCAGATTCATTTTTAAAGAAAACCACAAACTATGTTCACAGTGACAGGCTAATGTCACTGCACTGTGGTCCGTCCTCTGTCTCTTATCCGGGTCGGGTCTCGGTGGCATCAGGCTGACCAATGAAACCCAGTCCTCCTATAGAGATATGTAATCCCTCCAGTGTGTTCTGGGTCACCTTCCAGTTGGACCTGGAACTCCTCTAAAGGGGGGCGTCCAGGAGGATCCTGACCAGGAGCCCAAACCACCTCAGCTGGCTCCATGTGAAGGAGCAGCGGCTCTACTCCTAGACTCCCCCGGATGTCTGAACTCCTGACCCGATCTCTAAGAGCCCAGACACTCTCTGCTTGGATCCAGCATCTCATTGTTTGGGTCACTACCCAAAGCTGGTGAGCAGAGGTGAGGGTTGGGACGTAGACTGACTGCTACACTGAGAGCTTCACCTTCAGGCTCAGCTCTGATCCACCAGGACGCTCATCACTGCTGATGCTGCACCCATCCACCTGATGCTGCACCCATCCACCTGCATCACTGCTGATGCTGCACCCATCCACCTGCATCACTGCTGATGCTGCACCCATCCACCTGATGCTGCACCCATCCACCTGCATCACTGCTGATGCTGCACCCATCCACCTGCATCACTGCTGATGCTGCACCCATCCACCTGATGCTGCACCCATCCACCTGCATCACTGTTGATGCTGCACCATCCACCTGTCAATCTCACGCTGCATCCTTACCTCACCGTGAACAAGACCCCCACATACGTAAACTCCTCTGCTTGGGGCAGAAACCACCATGAAACCTTTCTACACAGCACAGATGGACAGTGCACATGAACCTCAGCAGCTGCAGCAAACCAATGAAAGAGACAGTAATGTGCATATCAGTTCAGGGTTAAAAGACTTTCTAATAATCAGTGGAGTTGACGCTGTATACCTTTATTATAGAGACAGCAGATGACAGGAAACGGAGGCAGAGAGACAGGGACACCTTTAGATACCTCTTCGTCTTACTTTAACAGAAACACGTCTAACATTTAGATCTACTAATCAAAGATTTGGGAGAACCCTTCTCACCTTCACAGAGACTCATGAATCTCTTGGTATCTTTTGTTTCCACGTGACCAAAAACTGTTTCAACACGGCGGTCGTTAGAGACACTGGTCACTCCTGACATTGAACTCTTGTCTTGTATCCCTACAATCTTTTTATCCAGTTATTTCCAGTTATTTGTTACACTTGTGTATATTCACCTGAAGGTTAATGCTGACAGCACCTCAGGCTGTGGTTTGCTTTCTGTTGATGTCGCATCCCGCTTTGAGTTTACCCAATCAGCACAGAGTCAACCTCAAGCCCCACCCAGGATTCTTTGGGTACCAACTCTGAGGCAGGGACTCGTTTTGCCCCGTAAAAGTTCAGTGCGATTGTCCTTCTGGGGCGATTCCTGCTATGGAGACTTACACCAACGGTCACGGCCCCAAAAAATCCCCTGAAGTTCCTGTAGAGGAAACGACCCCATAGTGGCACAAACCAGGACTGTGAGGATCTGAATGAACTCACAACCACTGTGTCTGCATGTCATCTTCTGTAAGGACTCGGTCATCCCCTAAATAATAAACGATGGATCTCCAAATCTGTGAAGAACACAATTAACCAGTTTAAACTGAAAGGATGTGACTCAGCAGAGGAACTACATAAACAAGTAACAAAGGAACTGAAGCTGCTGAGTGTAGTTAAGTTCAGTCCTGGTAATTAACGCCCTGCATGCTGGGTATGAAGTCTGTGATGGGGATACAGTCCAAGAAGTGCCAAACCTGACCCGACCTTTCTAATGATCAGGTCCTGCAGGGGCGTAGATGTGATGAAGACTCTATTAAACATGATTGTGACACAACCAGAGGGTGAAAAGACTTTAGTGTGACTGGTTTTTATTGATTGTTTCGAGGCTCACATTGTAACAGGAAGGTTGGAGATCATCAACAGCATTGATCCTGATACGTCAGCTGATGGGTTTCTTAACAGCATTTTATCAGATGTTCTTTCTTCCATCTTCTTTAATGAGTATCAAAACCATTACACGAGGCACCATATCATTAAATGACAGTGGTAATAGCAGCAGTGATCCTGATCACGGCCTGTAGGGTCGTCACTGTTGGACATCAGTGTGTCCAACCAGAGAGGACTTCCTCTAGATTTTAGAAAGAATCTCTCCCGTTGTGATCAGTGATCAGGCTGTTGTGTTTTATAGAAATGTTTGTCAGTTTAAAGCTTTAATGTTGACGATACCTCCGTTCAAATGTTTTATTCCTGTTGTCCTCACATTGTCCTTGCTCAGCTGGTATGGGTCACTCAGGGTATGGAGCAGCAAAACTGCAGACAAGTTTAGGACTTTAAAGAAGAGTGATCCTAGATCCTGACCAATATGGACTCAGTCGACCCGTTTCCACAGACAGAAAAATAAACTGACATCTTCATTCAAAGATCCTTGCAATAAAAAAAGTTCAATTACCAAATGTAAATGTCTTTAAATCACATTCATTCATTCATTCATTCATTCATTCATTCATTCATTCATTCATTCTCCCTTATTAATAATCCAGATGATATGAATATTCAAATACAGCTCATTTGTAACACCTGGACACAGATGTCTCAAACTTTACTGTAAAGTCATTTTTAAATCAGCTGTTCAGTGAGCTCAGAGAAACTTTCCTCCTTCAGCAGATCAATGAAAACAAACTCTGAACAAACATCCAGCTGCAGGAAGAAGAAGTAAAACATGTTTCTGACCTGATGACACTTAGTAAAGTAAAGATGAAGCATAGTCTTTGTCATTTATAACTGGAAGGAAACAATTTCATCCCTAATTTGAAACTTGAAACCTTTAATCTACTAAATGATGTCTGAGATAGTTTCTGATGCAGTTTGTCCTCTTGTCTTTCTCTCTGCTGTACTTACCTGATTAACTTCAGGTTATAAACTGTATAATGTGAGATGCAGTGTGGTGGAAGGCAGGCTCAGGTCAGGACATGCAGAGTGATGAAGTCTTTGTGTTTCCCGCTGCAGGTTTAGATGGAAACTCAGAGGACATCGACAGAAGGAAAGAGGAGTTTGGACAGAACATCATCCCTCCTAAAAAGCCAAAAACCTTTGTGCAGTTAGTGTGGGAAGCCCTGCAGGACGTCACGCTCATCATCCTGGAGGTGGCTGCCATCATTTCACTCGGCCTTTCTTTCTACAGACCGCCAGACGCTGAGAGACAGAGTGAGTTCATCTCTTTATGTTCAAATGTTTCCTGTCGTCTCTTCCTGTGGTAATCTCATCATAAGCACTGATGTTTGTTATTTGTTTATTTGTTTATTTAAAAGGATCCCCATTAGTCTTCCTGGGGTCCAGACAGTAATATTTAATAGAGCACAACATACATTACAATATCAAGTGAATATAAAAATATATAAAAATGAAAGAAAAACATTATACAGTCATGTATCACCACACTCAAATAAGATGATATAATTGCATTACATTGATATCAAATATGTTCTTAATTTTCTTTTAAAACCAGCTTTTCCCTTAATGTCACGAACCTGGAAGACTGGTCCAAAACGCAACTGACCTATAAAATACTGACGATTTCATAGAGTCGGACTTAGTGGTAGAGTAATCAGTCCACTATTGGCCCCCATCGAGTGTTATAAGAATGAGTATTTGAGCAGTAAATTATATTATTATAAAAAAATGTAGGAGTCTGAGTATTAATTATTCTATGCAAGTATATCAGTACATTAGCAGATAGTCTGTCGTTGACTCTCAACCAGCTGAGACGTTCATGCATTTCTACCAGAACCAAGAACTAGTGTTGCAGCTTTGTTTTGAGCCACTTAAATTAGTTTAAGAGACTATTAGATGCAGCAGAACAAACAACTGAACAGTAATCAATATGACATAAAACCACTGAACATTTACGCGTCATGGCAACAGCTCTGTTGATGTGATCAGACCGTGACGATGTGCAATCAAGCCAGAGCCCAAGAAGCTTGACAGTTTTTACTTGCTGTATTGTTTGACCATCTAAGTGTATATTAATTTTAGGATTTTGTAATAATCTATACTTAGAACCAAACATTATACTCTTTGTTTTTGATATATTAAGAATAAGTTTATTGGTTTTGATCCAGTTAAATAATAAGCTTATCGTGCTATATCTCACAAGACAGAACCTGATTAAGCTCTGAACATGTGGGGCTGCATAATAAAGAGTAGTATCATCCGCAAACATACTCACCCCAGCGTTACTGAGTACATATGGCATGTCATTAGTAAAAATTGAAAATAAAAGAGGTCCTAGACAGCTTCCTTGGGGGACTCCACAGTCCAGGGACTTACAGCTATCTATGTGCTGTGTTGTGTCTGCTCAGACTGCGGCTCGGCGGCGGGCGGCGTGGAGGACGAGGGCGAGGCGGACACCGGCTGGATCGAAGGCGCCGCCATCTTGCTGTCGGTGGTTTGCGTCGTCCTGGTAACGGCGTTCAACGACTGGAGCAAAGAGAAGCAGTTTCGCGGCCTCCAGAACCGCATCGAGCAGGAGCAGAAGTTCACCGTGGTCCGAGGGGGGCAGGTCGTCCAGATCAAAGTGTCCGAGATCGTCGCCGGTGACATCGCACAAGTGAAATATGGTGAGAGGCTGCAGGAGAGCCGAGAGTCTAGGGAGGAAGGGAGGAAGAAGGAAGGGAGGAAGGGAAGAAGGAAGGAAGGTAGGAGGGAGGGAGGGAGGCAGAAAGGAAAAGAGGAAGGGAGGGAGAAGGAAGGAAAGGAGGAAGAAGGAAGGAAAGGAGGGAGGAAGGGAGCCAAGAAAGAAGGAAGGAAAGGAAGGAATGGAGGGAAGGGAGGAAGGAAGAAGGAAGGAAAGGAGGGAAGGAAGGAAGGAATGAAAAGATGGAGGAAGGAAGGGAGGGAGGAAAGGAAGGCAGGAAGGATGGATGGAGGAAATAAGGAAGGAAGGAATGTAGGAGGGAGAGAGGAAAGAAGGAAGGAGGGAAGGAGGGAGAAAGGAAAAGAGGAAGGGAGGAAGGAAGGAAAGAAGGACAGAGGAAAGAAGGAAGGGAGGAAGGAAAGGAAGGAACAAGGAAGGAAGGAGGGAAGGGAAGAAGGACGGAGGGAGGGAGGAAGGACAGAAGGAAGGAAGAAAGGGGGATGGAGGAAGGAAAGAAAGAGAGAAGGAGGGAGGGAGGGAGGAAGGAACAAGGAAGGAAGGGAGGAAAGAAGGAACAGTCAAAACAGAAGGGGTCAATTTGACCCGGGAGGACGACAGGGAGGATTAATGGGGCCATTTAGTCAGTCCACATGGGCTTCATATGTGGGGCCCATACAGTTGTAATGATGTAATGATGATGTAACAATGATGTAATGATGATGTAATGACCCGTGTGTGTCTCTGTCCCAGGTGATCTCCTCCCCGCCGACGGCGTCCTCATTCAGGGCAACGATCTGAAGATTGATGAGAGCTCTCTGACCGGAGAGTCTGATCATGTCAAGAAGAGTGTGGACAAAGATCCCATGTTGCTTTCAGGTGCTTCACTGCTCCGTCTGATCCCGACTCTAAACCAGTTCAGATATTGTTGTTTTGAAAAAAGATCTAAAAAACAGTTTCATGATGATTATTTGAGATTATTTAATAATTAATCCGATTGGACGACAGATCTACAGCCTGTGTAATCAATCAATCAATCAAATCAAACTTTATTAATATAGCAGCTTTCATACAAGCTAGTGTAGTTCAAAGGGGCGGCTGTTGATCAGGAGGTAGAGCGGTCGTCCTCCAATTGGAAGATTGGCGGTTCCCGGCTCCTCCAGTCCGCATGTCGATGTGTCATTGGGCAAGACACTTAACCCCTAATTGCTCCCGTTGCTATGCCAACGGTGTATGAATGTGTGTGAATGGTTAGTTTCCTCCTAATGTGCAGGTTGGCACCCTGCGTGGTAGCTCCTGTTATCAGTGTGTGAATAGACATAAATAGGCGTAAGGACTAGAAAGGTGCTATATAAGTACAGTCCAGTCCATTCAAAGTGATTTACAAGTGATGACAAGCTGATAATAAGAAAGATCAGAAGTGACAGCATAAAGAAAGGAATAAAAAACAAAGAATAAATTAAAAGGCAAATATTGAGACCAATGCACACAAGAGAAGCAGTTCATAAAGCAGCTTGGTCTCTGCTGGTCATGCTGAGCTCTGTATGGAAACACACTAACAGACACATGATCGGCGTTAAAGATGCAGGAACACAGAGGCAGGACAACATTTACAGTAATATGTGATCATCTCACCTGAAGGAGACACAAAGGCCGTACAGGAGTCTGTACAGCATAGATAGATAAATAGATGGATAGATAGATAGATGGATAGATAGATAGATAGATAGATGGATAGATAGATAGATGGATGAAGTTGAGGAAGAAGAACAGATGAAGGATGTTTCTTCCACAGTCTCACCGCCTCTCTCCTCTCTCAGGGACTCATGTGATGGAGGGCTCTGGGAAGATGGTGGTTACTGGTGTGGGAGTGAACTCTCAGACTGGGATCATCTTCAAGCTGCTGGGCGCCAGCGACGATGGAGACGGTGACAGCGAGGACGAGAAAAAGAAGAAAGAGAAGAAGAAAGAGGACCGCAAGAAGAAAGAGAAGAAGGACAAGAAAAGTAAGGGTTCAGTTTATTGCTCCAGTTATCATAATTCACCTTCACATCCATATTCCTCTGTGTGTGTTATGATGTGTTTTAATGTTTTATTAATGTTGTATTCCACCTGTACTGCATGATTAACTCATGGCTGCTGTATGTTCCTCCTTCACAGGTAAAAAAGACGAGAAAGGAAAGAAAGGTGAGCAGAAAGATTCTCTGAAGTGTTGTGTGTGAAGCTGCTTTCACATTCATTTGTTCATGTGTGAGTCATGTTAACAGCATCTAGTATGCAGTATAAAGTACATACTGACTGAGTATGCAGTATGCAGTATGTAGTATGCAGTATAAAGTACATACTGACTGAGTATGTAGTATGCAGTATGCAGCATGCAGTATGCAGTATGCAGTATGCAGTATGCAGCATGCAGTATGCAGTATGCAGTATGCAGTATGCAGTATGCAGTATGCAGTATGC